>NC_056730.1:640827968-641042968 GCF_019279795.1 Protopterus annectens
TTGGTTTAGAGCCACACTGGACACCACCTTAGGCATAAAGGACGGGTTAGTCCTGAGGGAAAACCCTGTCAGCATGGAAAATAATGAAGGATTCCACAGCCATTAGTGCCTGTAACTCAGACACTCTTCTTGCTGAAGTTATGGCTAAAAGCAAGGCTGTTTTCCAAGAGAGGAATTTTAACTCTGTTGAAGCAGCAGGTTCAAAAGGGGGGAAGCGTGAGCTTTTCCAGTACAAAGTTAAGGTCCCAGGCAGGGGTAGGTGCTCTCCTAGGGGGCCTTAAGTTGTTAGCCCCTCTCAGGAACTGTTTGATGAGAGAGTGAAAAAATAGAGGTGGCTCAGTATTATAATGAGCTGAGATGGCAGAGGCATGAATCTTAATGGAGGAGAAGGATAGGCCTCTGTGGAGTAGCTCTGCTAGCTAATGCAGGATTTGAGGTAAGGAGGGCACTGCTGTGTCTTTTCCTTGAGACTGATTCCAAGAATAATATCTTTTCCACTTTTCAGCAAAGGATTTCCTAGTACTAGGCCTTCTGGCCTCAATAATGACGTCCACCACCTGTTTGCTGAGGGTTGCTGGTGGAGTATTCAAGGGATAGGCCAGGCTGCAAGGTTTAGGGTTTGCAGCTATGGATGCAAAATCTGTCCCTCCTGCTGAGACAGCAAGGTAGGGATCTGGTGAAGGTGCCAGGGTGGCACTGTTGCCAGACTGCATAAGAGTGGGTAAAAGTGCTGGCGTGGCCAGTGTGGGGCAATAAGAATTGTCCTTGGCCTGTCCTGTTCGATCTTGAGTAGTACTTTTGAGATGAGGGGCAGAGGAGGAAAGGCAAACATTGAGAGGTTTTCCCATTGGAAGGCTAGGGCATCCATCCTCCAGGCCCTGCTATGTGGGTTCTTGGTGCAGAATTTGCTCAACTGGTGGTTTTCGGGGGAGGCAAAGAGGTCCACCTCTGGTGTCCCCCACCCCTGGATTAGAAGGTTGAAGGTGTTGGGCTCCAATTTCCACTCATGTGGGTCTAGGAGATTTCTGCTTAAGTCGTCTGCCAGTGAATTTTGTTTGCCTGGCAGGAACTGAGCTTGTAGATGCACTTGGTTGCTCAAGGCTGTGTTCCACAGGGCCATGGCTAACCTGCAGAGAGGGAAAGAATGGGACCCCCCCCCCTGCTTGATTATGTACCACACAACTGTGGTGTTGTCTGTTTTTATCAGCAGCTGACCTGGAAGGATTAGGTATTTGAAGGCTGTCAGAGCATTCTGTACAGCTAGCATCTCTTTTTGATTGATGTGCAGGAGAATTTGGCCTGGGGTCCACTTGCCCTGAATGCATTTGCCTGCCATGTGAGCCCCCCAGGCATAGTATGATGTGTCTGTTGTCAGGGTTTGGGCAGCAAGGGGTTCAGTGAAAGGCAGTCCCTTGTTGTGGTTGCATGCTTCTGCCCACCAAAGGAACTCTGCCCTTAGACAAGGTATGATTGGAATGACTGTTTCCAGGTCCTGAGAATGTTGTCACCAAAGACTTGTTAAGTACCACTGAAGCTTCCTCATATGCAGTCTTGCATATGGAATTAACATGAGGCCATGAACTCTAGGGCTTGCAGTATTTTCCTTGCAGATAGCTGGGTTTTGGTAGCCATTTGTTTGAAGTAGTTGGTGAAATAGACCTGTTTTTCTGGAGTGAAAAAAGCCATCTGGGAAGTTGTGTTCAAGCTTGCTCCCAGGAATACATTTTTTTGACTGGGCACCAGTTGTGATTTCTTTTCATTGATGTTGTACCCCAGTGAACTGAGGAGTCTTTTTACAAATGCCAGGTGCTGAAGTAGCAATTCCTGACTGTCTGCCTGAATCAGGCAATCGTCCAAGTATGGGTAATTTGGATATTTCTCTGCCTGCAGTATGCAATGGCTGGAGCCAGGCACTTCGTGAATACTCTGGGAGCAGTGGATAAGCCAAAGGGAAGTGCAGAGAACTGATAGTGCATACAGCCTGCCCTGAAGTGTAGATATTTCCTGCAAGAATCCCTTATGGGGATGTGCAGATAAGCTTCTTTTAAGTCTAGGATGACTAACCAGGCATCCTTGGCTAGCATAGGGAGAAGCTGTTGCAGGGTAAGGATTTTGAATTTTGGGACCACCAGAAAGGTGTTGAGAATTGATACATCCAGGACTGGGCGCCAAGGGCCCTCTTTTCTTGGCACCAGGAACAGTCTGGAGTAGAAACCCTGACCCCTTTGTTCTAGTGGAACAGGTTGAATAGTTCTGATATTGAGCAAGGAAAGTACTTGCTTTTGAGCCTCTGCCCACTAGTTTGGAGGAAGGTCTGTAAACCCACTTGGGGTTGGCAGTGAATGGAAGTAGAATCTGTACCCCTGGGATATAATGTTTAGGACTCATCGATCCTGAGTAATGGACATCCAGTTTTTTGCATGAAGGGCAAGTTTTCCTCCTAGGGGCACAAGTAATTGGGAAGGGCTGGGAAGAATAACTGAAAAGTCATTGTGAATTTTTTCCATAAGGGGGCGGCTTGCCACTCCCTGATCTTGAGGTGGGAGCACTTCATTGTTTAGATCTCTGCATACCCTGAGAATGCAGTCTGGGTGGCCTGTTTCCCCTGGGTTTGGACTGACAAGGCCTGGAAGGGGCTGGAAAGGACCAGTTTTTAGAAGGCCAGTGCCTACTGAGTCTACGTGGCTGCACTTGTAAGAATTATTTAACAGTTTGCATAGATTTAGCTTTTTCTTCCATCTTTTGAAGAACCTCTTCTGCTTTGGTGCCAAACAAACAGTCCTTATTTAAAGGAGCGTCTAGTAATTTTGATTTGACATGATCTGGCAGTGTTTGTTCCTTCACCAAGCGTGCCTTCTCAGTACAGTCCAGCGACTGCAGCCCTGCAAGATGCTTTTAGGGCATCAAAGCCACACTGCAAAGTATGCTTACTAACTTGACTTGCAGAATGCATTAACTCTTGTAAATCTTTATTTTCTGCACAATCTGGAAGTAACACCATTTTTTGTTTAATTGGTTCCACAATATGTTGCTGGTACTTCAACATGTGAAACTGGCAATTTAATGCCATGATGGTAGGAGTTGCAGAGGTATATACCTTCTTACCCCATCTGTCTAAAGCTCTGGAATCCCTGTCTGAAGGGGTAGGGTTTTTGGCTGTAGTAGCCTTAATACCTTTTGGTCCCTGGGAAATGGTCTCTGGATCCGCAGTAGGATTCTTAAAGAGAAACCTGTGAGAATCGGGTACTCTGTAGTACCTGTCAGGTTTTCTAGGGGCCGGTGGTAAAGTGTCTGGAGTAAGACTGGATTCCATGAAGACATCATCTACAACATCCAGGACAGGGGGTATAGCTAGAGGCCTGTGCTGAGACAACTCTAAAAATTCTCTGAGTCTCTTTTTGGACTGAGGGTAGTACTGGCATTCCCAGCAGAAATGCTCTCTTAAAGTATTCAAGGTTTCACCAAAAAAAAAATCCTCTTGAGGGGAGACAGAGGTAATGGATTCTTCTGCATCTGAATCCTCATAGGTTGATAAGGGCATGTCCTGAAAATCAGAAGGGTCAGAGTCATCGGACTCCTGGCCTGTAGAATCAGAATGAAACTCAATTCTTTGTCTCTTAGCAGGGGATGGCTGGCTTCCCCTAATTAGGGTAATAAGGTCTTCAGCCATTCTAAGCATTTGGTTTTGTGGCATGGGAGCTTGAGCATGCACTTTGGTCATCGGTTTTCTAGACGTAGTGCGTACTCTGGGCTTGAGAAACTCGGTAGTTTTAGCTAAAAATGAAGTAGTCGGTTTAATTCAAACATCGGTAGGTCAGAATACACCCTCAGAAGCCAGTGCCTGCACAGCAGCTCCGGACCCACCCAAGGTAGAGACATCTGCAGGTTCCATAGTTGAAGAAGAATCTCGTGGCATACCGGACTCCGAATGGATCTCAGCAGAGGCCTGCGAATCTGTAGAAGCGGGCATCAGGGGCTGCAAAAACGCCTCACTGAGTACTGGCGGACTGGCGACTAGCTTAATGGAAGTGTCGTCAGCAGTTTTGGACTTATGCGGTCTGTCTCTGTCTTTATCTTTACTTTGTTTGGAAGATAGGTAGTCGAATGGCTTCTCGAAGCCATTTTGGAATATGGAGAACGAGAGCAAAAGAATTTAGCGACAAAGATAGCCCAATGACAAATGGTTCAGGGGTTAAACAAGGCACAAAACCGACAGCGAGGGACGTCGTGGTCTGGGCCTAAACAGGTGATGCAATAAGAATGAAAATCTCTGTGAGGTATTTGCTTTCCACAGGCAAGACAATTGGTAACTTTTTCTGACAAAGGTTAGAGCAAGAAAAAAGGATCCCCAATGGGGTACTTAGCTTTAGAAGACTTTAGGTTTGAAACTCATTAAATGAAAATTTCAGGTAGCGGCCGACCGGCACTTGTGAACTGCTTCTGCTTTGGGCTCCTTCTCGGCAAGAAAGACTGATGTAACGGCATCAGCGTTTTATACCCCTGACGACTTGACTTCATGGAAGAGGTGACAGCATCTAACGCAGAAATCCTATGACTCTGGTATTCGGGCCGACTGAGGGCTACCTGCAGGCAGATAACCCAAGTGGGATTACTGCAACAGTGAAACACAAAGAACATCGGCATACCTCTCTGCATCTGCTCAAAGAACGCAACAGCCCATCAGTAGCTTGGTTCATCACATGCCTACCTCCAGTTCATGTACCTGCCTCCTTCCTTCAAAGGATCTCTACAGCACAAAGCTAACTCTGCCCCCTCTCACAAGGATGGGCATGTCCATCCTTCCTACCAGTTCCCTAAGTACCCTAGCTTTTCCCAAGGATTCTGACGAAGAAGGGTTTTTGACTATACCCAGTTGGGCAAACTCAGTAAACAAAAACAAAATAAAAATAAATAAAATAAAATTGTGAAAATAAAAAATATACAGATTTTCTGAGTGCCTCCAGTATCTAGACTTCTCATTAGTTACTTCAGCATTTAATAAAGAAAGAAGCATTCCTTCTGATACCCTAAACCTGTATTTGGATTATTCTGTTATGGAAAATTTTAACACCAAGAATGAAACAAATCCTGAATTCCCATGACAGCTGATGGGAAGTATAAAACATTGTGTCAGAACCAGAGACAACTTCCTTGTGAATAAATATGAGGCTGTGGAAGAACTGTACATTTTTTCTTACAAACATATTCACTGTTCTTGACGTCTCTGTCTGTCATAATGAATACAAAAGTCTGGGCATATCTGTGAACCAATTAAAAACCTAAAACTCTTACACTCTGGTTCAAGCTCTGGAGATAAAATCTGGGGCAAGAATACTCACTCCTTCCTTTGCTATCATAAATTGCTGAGTCTCACACCTACTCATCTTTGGCTGTCCCCATTATAAGGCAGAAAGTGGAATGGGCCATTAATGTCTCTCCCAACAGCAAAGCACAAGGTTCAGATGGCTTAAATTCTGACTTTTATAAAGTCTTGCAGGCATCAATAATAAACCCACGTATCAGCCTTTTTCCACATTTTCAGACTGGTGTTGGTATGAATTCTTCATTAAGATGGTCAGTGATAGCAGTGATACCAAAGTCAAATAAAAACTCTAGGGAATTTGGAAACTGTAGACCTATCTCTCTGTTTAATGCAGATATTAAGCTTTACTCTCAAATCCTTGTTAAGAGATGAACAGAACGCCTTCCCAGAAGTAACACATTTAACAGAACTCCTTCCAAAAATAATCCATATAACCAGCCAAGGTTTGTTAAAGGTAGGTCTAGTGCTGATTGTATTATCTATAGATACTTACAAGGGCCTTAATTAAGTAGCAACACCTCTTGTAGTAGTAATGTTAGATTAAGGATTTTGAAAAAGCTTTTGACTCTAATGGAAGTTACAAATCCCCCCTCCCCAGCTCATAAATGGAACACAAACTTTGCATTAGTTTCCTTGCTCTAGTACCTTAGCTATTGGCTTCCTATCTGATACCATTCTGATTGAGAAGGGAACTGACAGGGATGCCCTCAGCCCCCTACCTTTTTATATTAGCTATTGAGCCTCTTAATGGAGCAAATGTTTTTTCTTCAAGTACATCTGGATGGTCCTTGCATGGAGCTCAGACCACGTCCTTATTCATAGGTTCATAGGTTCATAGGTTGGTACTAGTCTATCGGCCCTAGGGCCTATACAAGCCTAGCCATAACAATTCCCTGGCTATTTCTTCCCACACTAATTACTTCCCTGGCTGTATATGATTCTTTAGTTTGTCCCAAAATCCCAAACATGACTTGGCTCAGTTGTTGATGCTACGACATGACTTTACTAACATTTCTGAATTAAGATGCAATGCCTCCACATCAGCACTTCTTCCTTTTAATAATGCAGCTAAAGAATTGAAACTTCAAAAATCTGACTTGGAAATCTCATGGACTAGGAACACCACTAAATGCATCCTACTTAAGTTACTATGTTAGATTTTAAACCTAAACAGGATATAGGAGAAATGTTTTTATGGGTCCACAGCTGGAGAAGATTATAACTTCCTCTATTTGCACATACAAGCTGTTAATGTCTACATTATTGTTCTGTATTTAGCATATCTCCATAATTAAGCCTAACACGTTGCTGATTAAAAAACATATTTTTTATTAAGTTTATTTGGAATAACAGGTGTAGAGTGCTAAAGTGTATCTTGCATTGTTTGATGTTGCATTTAAGGTAGGGAATTCCACACTGGTCTTTATATTTTAAAGCATTCAATTTGTGTCAGCTTTTTCTGTTAAAAACTGATAACCCTCAGTCAGTCCTTATTAGAAAGCTGAATTTTAAATAGTGAACCTCATGAGCCTTAATTTGGAATTCTTGCTCCTTTCTTGCTCACTTTTAGTCCATTGAAAAGTTTACATAAAAATGAGTAAACCCTTCCCCACCTGTGACTTCATCATCTATTCCTGCACCAGCACAGGAGCCAGTGCACCCTCCATATCTTTTAAGTAAAATATAGGTAGAAGCACCGATATGCTGGTAGAAACTAAACCAGAAATCAAGAAGCTGAGTCTTCATTTGTCCATCAGGAGGTGACTCAAGACTATGGCCATTTCATTGATCAGACTGGAGTCATAGCAAGCCATGTGGCTACGCTGTTTTTACATGTTTCTTAGGAGGACAAACATGCAGGTCTTCTTAACCCAATGGGGCTTATCCTCCTGGACTCAATGTGTAAAGAAAGGTTAATCATATTTATTAACACCTTTACTGAATTATAACTAAAGACATACGCAAACATATATTTATATAAAATAAAACAAACGTGATCCCATTACAAACATTATACATCACATGTATTCTTTTGTATAACTATCATCAATGCAATATTACAAAAACTGCACAATTCCTGCTTTCTGTTTCCAAAACATTACTCTCCATGTATTGCACCTATGATTTCCATTTCTTCTACGTAATTCCCCCTACCCTTTCCTAAAAATCCCACTTAAGTTATTTTACCTTTGTTACAATATTCAATACCAAATACAGTTCATTTAGACTTTGATTTTGATTTTCTAGTACTTGCTTTTTGTCAGCCACCAGAATCAAACCTAAGGCCTTATTATGTCTATGCAATTAGATCCTGTATCCCAGCTCAAAAACTCATTTCCTAAGTCAAGCCCATTTGCTTGCCCAATATTTCTGACTGAGTACTCAGTAGGGAATTTTTAATGTCTACCAACTAATTATGCTCCCAAAACATATGTTGACAGTTATCTCTTTCTTCTCCATCATTCCTCCAACATTTGGCATCTGCCTGAAGAAAAAATCTTTTGGAGTCTGCTTGATGTGTAAAAATAACCATGCAAACACTTGCAATCAAAAAGGATAAATCTCCTGGACTTTGTTGCATATCTGAGAGCCGTACATATGTCCTCCTATTGTTTTCTTGTGAACTGCTAATCCAGTCTCTCTCTTCCCAATCTTTTCTAACCTCCTTTGATTGGCTCCTGTAGTTACACTGTAATATTTTACATATCCTACTAATTATCCCTTTTTAATGGCAACATCTGTTCTTGACACAAATAAAAACCTCTATTGGAGCAGGTCTTTCAGTTAGGATTCCCGTATCCCTTTCTTTTTGCCTGTACTCGAATATCAATCCCTAATCGGAAGAGTCTTCTTGGCCTCATCTCATTCTATTTCCTTTTCCTCTCCAGTTATTTGCTCCCTGTACTTTGATTGCTTTGCCAGTTTTCTCCAATAAATTCCAGCCCCTTCTTTCTTATTCTCTGTACCCTAATTGTAGTCACTCCTATTAGCAAAATCTCCCTTCTCCATTCTCAAGTTGTCTTAGTTCTTAGAATGCTTTCTGCTACTTTATGAATACAGTATTCTCTATGGCTGCTATTACTTCCTTAAGGATCTGCATCCAAAATCACACTCTCTCCTTATTTCTTGAATTCCCCTTCTACTTCATCATAAACCATTTCCACTTTGAATTACGGTTTGAATTACAGCTTTCTCCTTGTGCCTTGTGTTTTTTATATATTTTATATATATATATATATATATATATATATATATATATATATATATATAAATGTATATATATATATATATATATATATATATATGTGTGTGTGTGTGTGTGTGTGACTTAATTATGTATTTCATTCAAATGAGGTAATCCTAAACCACCTTTTTCTATTGGAAGGATCAACTTATCCCACATAACCCTTGCCCTCATCCTCTCCCAGATAAATTCCTTCAACTCTTTAATATTCATTGTCCACTTCTCCTCTGTTTGATAAAAATAAGACTGACCTTTATATAAAAACAGATGGATTAAAAACATTTTCATTGCACGTATCTTGCTATCCACATCCACAAACAACAGCTTCCAGTTTCTCAGCTGTTGCATGATCTTGTCTTTAGTCTCTTCCCACAGATCCTTAGCTGCCATAACAGAATCATTTTTAATCTGCATTTCTAAATATTTCATTTTATCAAGTACCTATAAATATAGGTATTGTTGAGTCAGTTTATGTGCTGGTATGCAGTATACAGGAATAGACTTTGTTTTATCTTCATTAATTTTATATCCCAAAAAGAATTAAAACTGTCAAATGCTCCACAGAACCGAGATGCCTTTTCTGGTTGTATTAGGTGCAAAATAATATCATCTTCAAATGAAGCAATATTTTCTTGATTACTATACCAATTACATTTTTGAATTTCTGAGTCCCTTATTTTCTTTGCCAATGGCTATTAATATAAAGCAATTAACAAAGGAGAAAGAGGACACCCATGCCTGGTTCCTCTGTTCAGAAAACGTATGAGAGAGGAACACTCCCACATTAATTTTTGCCTCCAGTCCCTCATACAGCCTCCTAATTAACTGCATTATTGTATTAGGGAATGCAAGTACTTTCATTGCCCTACTCATAAAATCCCATCTTACTCTGCTGAATGCTTTCTCTACTTCAAGACCCACCAACAACTGTAGTAATTTCTTACATTTTGCTTCCCTGTGGATCATCATTGCTCTATTAATGTCAAACATTTTCCTCCACTCCAAAAAACACATTGATCCATATCTATCGATTTTAGCAACACCTTTGCCATTCTTTTAGCTTTTATAGCCATAAACACTTTATAATCATGGTTTAAAATTAAAACAGGCTGTCTCTAATGGGTCTTTGCTGTCTTTAAGTATTACAGCCACCACAGCTTTCTTTCAGGATGCTGGTGTTTCTCCTCCTTTTAAAATACTGTTAAAGAAAACCTTCCAGATCTTTATCACCTTCTTCCCTCCTAGCCTCCATAGTTCCAAAGAAAAAACATCTATTCCTAGAGACTTTCATGCAGATTGATTATACATCACCATTTTATCTCTTCTCCTCCTATCTCAACTGATAATTTTTGAGCCTCATCTACCTCTAATCTTGGCATACTTAAGTCTTCCATAAATATTTCCATTTGTGCTCTTTCTTGATTTCCACATTTCTCTGCTTTATACACATTTTCATAAAATTTCTGAACTATCTCTGCTACCTCTACTGGATATCTTGCTATTTTTCTTGCTAAAGTCTCCCTAAGTTTGACAACAACAGTTTCTATTTTCTGTTGCCTAAGTCATTGTTTTGTGTTCTGGAGTTATTATTAAAAAAATAGTTGCTTAAGAGCAATCTTTCTAAACTCATGCACATTATCCAGATACTCCATTATTTTCTCTTTAACACTCTGCAGTTGTGCCTCTTCTTGTTCTGTGAGATTTCCCTTATTCTGCTATATTTAACCTTTGTCATTCCCTCTAAATAATTCTTGTTACTTCTTAACCTTTTATTTCTACCTTAATTTTTTATTTTTTTTTATTTTATCACACCTGCTAGCTATAACTTCTGAAGAAACCTCTGTCTTCCCTAGTAACTCTTGAATAATTTCCACTACCCATTCCTTAAATGCCTTTCTTTTTTAACCGGTAGGTGGGGAGGAGCTGGTGTCTCATTTGAACTTCATTTCCCTGCATTTTTTATCTTAGTTGTTATTGGAGCATGCTCTGAAACAGTTATTTGATGTGTGCCAAAACTTTCAATTAAATCCATATGTTCCTGTGAAATATACTTTCTGTCTTGTTTAGCCCAGTTGTTTTTGTACATTAGGGAACAATATGTAAATTGAGTTCCTACTACAGAATTCACTTCTTTCAAACCAAATATTTTCATAATGTCTTCAGAAATCTACCCCTCTTTCTTATATTTTTCCTTCCATGCCCTCAAGATAAATTCTCACTGTTGCAAATCAAGTTTTAGCCCCCACCTAAAAATAATATTCCCTGTTGAAAGCTGACTACTTATCCCAAAATTTTCTTAAGCTCTATAAAAGCAGTTTTAGTTGGAATATAAATACAAGCCAGTGTAATCCTCCTCCCTTGCAAAAGTAGTCTGTTAATAAAACAAATGTACCATTGTCCTTTTTCCTCTTTTAGGATTATTTTAGCTCCTCTGGCAATTATTATAATTACTCCTCAACTCCTTTGTCCCTAACAGTCTGCTGAATATCCACTCTGAAGTCCTTTCTTTATCAAATTCACATGCACAGTTCTTTCCAAATGTGTCTCCTGTAGCATTGTTATTTGCACTATGCGTTTCTTAATATAATTCAATACCTTTTAGTCCATTCCTGTGAGGCCATTCATGTTTCAAAATATGAACCGTGTAGTCATTATGATAAGAAGTTATTATTGCTGCTTATTATATATGACAGCTTTTTAAATGAGTATTTGCTGCTTTTATGTTACATGCACTCATTAATGTTTGACAGGTTGATCTTTATGCAGTTGTTTTTCGTCATCTCCATTTGAACGTCATCACATTTTAAAAGACTTTTTGTTTCACTAAGAACCCTCAAACAAAAAACAAACCCATCCCTTAGAACACCCCATAACCTAAACACAGATCTATTTATATCTTCAAATAATGAAATTTAACCCTCCTGATAGGAACAACTGTCCCAAATTGACAGCTATACCCACAAACATTACTTAACCTAAAATTAAGGTTATCCATGCTAAGGCTGGTTACTCATATTTTAAGGATTTTACTGCCAGTTGTTTTCTGCCTTGGCATAACATGTATTACTACTGACTGCTGGGCTAGAAAAGAAACAACAAATTGTTTATTAATTCCCCATGTCTGCTTATGTTTGCTTCATTTACAAACAGCTTAAGGGGCATATTTTCTAGTGATATTTTGTGAGGCCCATGAATTCAAAGTCCTAAAACCTGACAGCAATGTCAAAGATCCTATAAAGCTTGAAAAGCACAAGGTCTTCCAAGAAAAGTAGAGAGCACAAAACAGTGATGGAATTTCACTTGATGTGAAGAATTCCAAGTAGATGTTTTTTGTGAACATCCTCTTTTTCTGTATTCTCCCTCTTGCAGCAAATCCTCCATGGAATGTTTTACAGGAACCCCCTAAAAAGCATGTGCAGTTGCAAAGATAAAAATAGTATGATAGGAAGACTAAGGTTGTTTTTGAAGATTGAGTCATGCTCAAACATTGGTAAGCGCCTTTACACGGTGAACCCTGTTTTAAGAATATTGTATAAAAAGGGAATTAGTCTATATTTAGAATAATCATTATATGTCATGAGAAAAATGGCCTCACAAAACAAAGTCAGAAAAACAAAATCACATCTCCTAACATTGAAACCACAAAATCATCCAAACCTAAACAGCTGACACTATCTAGTAACATCAAAGACATCAACAACAACAAAAATAAAGGGCAAAGGTGTTTTTGCAGAGAAACAAGCCCCTATTCTTGTATGTCCACCTCCACTTAAATGAGAATAATGCTATAATGTGCTACCTTCCTCATTACTTTTTCACATTTCATCCTTCATAACGGATCGTGCCTCTAAAATGAAATAATGCAGCATACAGCTGTCACAAATTTTACTGTTTGTAGCACTAAATACATGCAGTTAGCATACAGTGAAGCTTAAGCCTTTCTCAAATATCATGGTCCTAAAAGCTTAGCTTCTGTCATACAGAAGCTCACATTACAACTGCTGTTAAGGATTTGCTGTTTTTTTAAAGTTCCCATGTTAAAACTGACGTCACTGTTGTGATGATTCCTTTCTCTTCCAAAACATGCAGGACTTCACTCACAACATGATATCACACATGCCAATGTGTTTTCCATGTCCTCCAGGTGTTTAAAAACACCTATAGCAATGCTGCAACTTCTTCTGTCTGTGGTTGTTACAGGGAGAGAATATTTTGCTAAGGGGCATCCTCACAGCTTCATCAGGTTCACAAATGTAAACTCTGCCAGTGATCTCCTTTATGAGGTAAAACATTGTGCATTTATCTCCAGCCTTTCAATTGTGATTGCCATTCATTTTTTTCATCCTACCAACAAGTGCAATGCAAACATTTATGACCACTTGCGACTGCCGTTTTTGTTTGCTTATTCTACCTTCCTTAAAACATATTCCAGCTGTAGTCTTTCAAAGTAAACTGCTGCATGGAAAAGGATTGAGTTTTAGTGCTTTCTTATAGTATCATGCATACTGATGTTACCATTGTGCTGGTAATGTTTTCACAATTGCACATGTTCACCATAGCTGTCAACTCCCCCTTATTTCAATGGATGTCCCTTACTCTGCCTTTTATTTTTTGAATGTGATTCATACTGTTTGTGGCTTTGTTACAGATCATTTTTAATTGAGTTGCAGACTTCATAATAATGAGGAACCCCAAAAAAAAAAAAGAAGTAAAACCAGTGGAGAGCCAGATGTAAATTCAACTCTGTCATTCACTGGTTTTACTTTATTTTTGTTTATATATATATCTATACACACACAAGTTTCACCTTGCTTTTTGCATATATACGTGTGTGTGTGTGTGTGTGTGTGTGTGTGTGTGTGTGTGTGTGTGTGTGTGTGTGTGTGTGTGTGTGTGTCTACTTTATCAAGCTGCTTTTGTTGATTCTCATTTGGTTGAATGTTTTTGATTAGCATTCAGTGGGGGAAAGGAAAACTGTAATTTTTCCTACTGTGTGATCTCTGAGCTGAATATCTATTATAAGTAACAGCGGGTGTGACAGTGCACTGGGGTGTTTTAGTTTTATGGTTGCAACAAATTAGCCAAGGCTTTATTGGCTCAATTTATGTGTGTGTGTGTGTGTGTGTGTATATATATATATATATATATATATATATATATATATATATATATATATATACACACACACACACACACACACACACACACACAAACACACACACACATACATTTCTTTTTTAACAAAATGGATCTCTCTCTCTCTCAGACACACACCCACACACACACACACACACACTAATCCATCCATAACCTCCTTTCTCCCATTTCTGCACATGGGGTTGTGGTATCACATGAAGAGTGACTGTATACAGCCAATGCTCACACCACCATTTGGCTAGTTCTGCCAGGCTTGTTCTTCCATTCCACTCATACCTATGGTCAGTTTACTGTCCAGTACATCTACTGCATGTAATCCCCCACTTAGTGCTATGATTACTATCTTGTCTAAAGTCTGTTACATCTGATGTACCTTGAGTTTTACATTCCAGTCCCCTTTCTTTTGCTGAAATACCTGTTTAGAGCCTGCTTGTAGTGCCACATTATCTGCATTCAGCAATTTTGCTGATCTGTCCACCACTTTAGCCTAATATAGTTCATCATCAATATGAACAGAAATGGGTATAAAGCTGGGCCTTGTGAACCCCAATATCAGTCTGAACACTGTTTGTACTTTTGTCATTGGCTCTTTGCATACAGCTTGCACTAATTCTAGCAATGATTCCAGGATATGTAAACCATTGTAGGCCTGACCAAATTGGCTTTCTTGGGAGCTTATGCCATGCTTTTCCCTTGCCTAGGAATGTCCATTGGTACTCCTTCATCATCTCGAAATTCCTCCCCACTTATTACAAAATTGCTCAATTGTACTTTATCCTGATCTGAATGCATACTACTCATATTCCATCTTACTTTCTGCCACTTTGCACACTTCAGTCGCCCACTCCAGCACTTTGACGCACTGTGACAGGAGTTTCACAGTGTGAATATCCTCTTTGTTGTTGAACACTGGCACTAGAATGCTTATTCTCCACTCATCGGGGATATGCCTCTCCCTCTCTCTCTCCTTATTGTACTTGATGTCTTTATCATACCTGCAGTTACTTCACCTGGTACTGCTGATTTCCTTGACTTCATCTTCTTTTGTGTACTTTGTGTGCTCTGTAAAAGGTGGGTTCTCCTTCCTCTTTTATTGTAAACCATACATGTGACAATAGTTTCTGTAAGGTTTTGTTCTTTTGGAAGTCGCTGTAAATACCCTTACATCTCCCCTTGATCTTGTCTAGACTGGGGAGCAGATTAGAGAATGATATCCCTCATGCCTGGCATCTGCCAACTATCTTCTTTATCCTTCTGACATCGCCGTGCAATCACTTTACTGAAGCAGTTAGCTTCTCTGATGTCTTGCTGCTTACCCTTGTGACTGCTCTTTAAATATCTTTGATATCCAAACACTGTACCATCAGAGCCATCATTTTCTGTCTCTCACTTCTTGTTCTATATTTTTATAACTCCCTTGATTTCTGCATTCCATCCCCAGGTTTCCATAAGCACCTTACTTCAACACCTGAAGCAACCACACACCTGTTGTAATGTTTTTACATAGGTTGTTTTGAGATGTTGCTATTTTTCTTTATGTGATGACACAGCCCTGAGTATTTCCACATTATGTGCATTAAGTAGTGCAGGTGCTTTGCTGAAGTAAACATTTAACTTCTAGCTATAGCATTAAATGCATTATGTGTTGAACCTGCCTTGTGATCTTCTTAATTATTTTATAAGTTTAATTATGTCAGTTTCAAAGGAAATTGTAGCTACCAGTTATCTGACTCTGCATAACTATAACCAGTTATAATTTCCCCAATACAGTATGATCACCAACCAGGAACTTTTTTTCCTTTACAGTTTAGGTAAAAGAAACAAATAACAGATTTAACACCTTGACATGAATATAATGGATCTCTACCAATGGCCAGGACATACTGAGATATTACTGGACTTGTGGCATCAGTATGGCACTGAAAGCTTTGCAATTGGCTGCCTGGTGTACAGGAAATAAACTGTGTTATTCTGTAACTTCAGTTTGTTTTGTTATTATGTGATCCTGCAGTCAGTGTACTGCACATACCTCTCAAATGTCCAGATTTTCTCAGAATGTCCAGATTTTTTACTAATATTTTTGATCTGTTTCTCAAAAAATGTATGGTTTTCTGGCAAATTATTGAGGATTACGTCACTAAATAATGACAGACATTAGAATTTCAGACTTCATATCATTCAGAAAATGCATACTAACACAAAACCTTTTATTCTAACAACTTTCTAACTTTATACGATTAATATTTAAAATTTGTCCCTATTTTTTGGGACTTTGTCCCTCCATTCTTTATGATGTTGCCCACATTTCTTGTGCTAAGAAGTTGAGAGGTATGATACTGCACAAAATAATCAGTGACATCCCCCACCCCAAAAGAACTGACTTTTGTGTTTTTGTATTCTCGGAGTATTGGAGTGGGGGAGGGGGTTCTGTGTGCACCTTAAAGTAGCAGACTAAAGTGTTAAAGTATGAAATAAAAATGCAATGAGTAGTGAGCATGTGATACAACAAAATGTTGGACTGAAGTTGTCCAAAAACATTTCCGCACATACAGTGCATGAAAAAGAGTGAGAATCTGAATGAAATGACAAGGAAAGCAAATTGCGGATGCTACATCGCTAAATAACAGAAATGCTTGTACATTACACAGTCATTAGTTTCACACTTGCTGTTTGGAAAATGTATGTTGATGGAAATCATGTTCCTTTTAATTTCTAAGTATATTACAATAATATTTGAAACACGCTCTGGATTTTATGCACCTCCCTCCCATTTTGGCTTTGTCTCTGATTCTGGAGAAAAGAAGTTGAGAGCAATGAAAGCACTGTCTTTGAGAAAATAGTTATTTATTTGGGGGGGGGTAGAGGCAGGCTACACAGCCATTCATACTAACACTGTTGAATGATTGCAAAAATGGCATGTTTGGGACAGGTGGGTGGAGCAAGGTATCTGCACATAAAGAGGAACATTTATTTTTGTCTTTTCATGTTCTACAGTCTGGCAATAGATGTCTACAGAGACAAGGGCTAGCTTATTTTTTTTTGGGGAGGGGGGTGCTTGAGATGAACTTTATTTGAAAGAAATCGACCTTCCTGTTCCCTTCTCTAGACCACTGAGAATGTGCGTTTATGATGGAGGCTGCAATGTCTTGCACTGTGTGCCTGATAGTAATGGGCTTACATACAGTACTGCAGTCATTATTTATGTATTTCTTTAATTTTCTAATTTGATCACAGTCTGAAGTATTCACAATCAGACTGCAGAGAGATAACCAAAAGGTGGCCTTTGACTGTTCCTGACTATTTGCGGCTCTCCCAAAGCTACGCGAGGGGACTAATCCACTCCTTCATTATTTTAATACCCACTTTACCCAAACTGGGGTTTGACTAGGGTAAAGTAGATAATTGGTGAATGAGCCAGAGATAGTTGCCCAGTAAACCCAGTCTCTGTGGTTACACGGGATGCTAACAAGATGCTCTTGATTAACTTGGTAGTACACTGAATGAATCACAGTGCAGTGGTAACATACACATTATGTACAGAAGCAACCCATTACTTTCTTAAACCACTATTACAGGTAGCATGGGTATAGATCTGCATGGCTATGAATCACAGCAGCAAGCGAGCATAAATTGCTATGACCAGTATTTCTTTCACTTTGTTTGTTCCCACACACAAAGGTAGTCATGCCAGGGTTGAGGAAAGAGAGAGAGATAGTCTGGACATGCACAAAAAGGCTGCAGAATGATCATTTTGCATGACAGCAACATACTATAATATTACTGTGGTCATGCTTTCAGATCCATCACAAATGAAACCACTGACTCACACAGGGTGGCCATCCTCTGAAGGGGAGACACTGCACGAAAGCAAAAGACATTTATACTAAGACTAAATAGTCATTGCTATGGTATGTAGGAGAAGACATTGTGTTGTCTGTGAGCAATATGTTGGCATTAATGTTACCATTACTGTCTCATCTTCTAAAGCATACAGTCGACATAAAGTCCGAATGAACAGATGGTAAGTCAGTAAGCAAAGGAGAGTAGTGTTGCTGGAATCAAACTCATCCTCAAGTCTTGGTGAGTACCTTCACAAAGTGGACCCTGTTTTTCACAAAACCTCACCAAAATGACACTGAAATATAGACTGTATTTTATATAGCATACATCATGGACAAAAGCAGGTTAAACAATAAAAAGACAGCTGGGTGCACAAGACCCAGAATAAAACAGTGCCAAATCCTAGTAGGTGAACTGGTGCAGGACTGGAAAAAATGACAGTGTAGACAAGACATAGAAACATTCCTAAAATGGAGCTAGGCCAGGCCCAGGGGAAGGATGCCCCCCCCCCCGTTGTAGACGAAAATATTAGTCCACAGAAATCTCAAAAACTAATAGGCCAAAAAAGAGCCATAAACATGACAGAGTGGACTATTGAGGATAAGAAAGAAATTATGTACTGTTACTATTATGCAAGAAGCACAGAATTTCCAGACAGAAGACATACAAAAAGATTAAGAGAGAAATTAGAGGAAAGAAAAATATCTCCATAGGAACAACTGTCAGAAGCTTCAAATAAAAATTTGTGTTCATTAATACAACAGACTTATGAAAAACATTATATAGACCAAGAAACCTTGGGCCTTTGGAAAAAAAAGCAACTGAGGAAGTGCGAAAATATAAAGAACAAAACCTAGAGACTTTGGAAAAATATAAAAAAGAAATATGGACATGCGAAAGAAAGAAATGATATGGTGTGATATTTATGCAAAGGAGAAAGCAAAATTAATAATCACAAAAAAGGCAGCTCCAAAGATATTCAAAGAGACATATAGGCAACAGTATCCAGATATGGAAAATTTCACAATGCAAAAATAAGATCACAAACAGGGAACTTAGAACAGAAGATTAGTAAAGTAGAAGTTAAAAAATAGAAGTTGAAGTTACGGAATAACTGCAAAGTGAAGAATTTAGTGTAGAAAGTCTAACATAGGTTATATCACAACATGATAGAACAATGAGTCTCCCAAGTAATGAGAAACAGGAGGAGGAGCAGGAGACACCTGAACAAGAAATAAAGACATTTAATTTGGTGCAATATATATGCAAAGGAGAAAGCAAAACTAATCAATACAAAAGAGTAGCACTAAAGATATCTGAAGAGAAATACATGCAAAGGCATGCAGACTGGAAAATTTTACAATACAAAAATAAGAAAACAAACAGTAAAAGTAGAAGTGGATTAGTAATAGAGAAGTTAAATAAACAGAGATGGAGGTTATGGATTACCTGCGAAGTGAAGGATTTAATGTAGAAAATCTAACTATAATAACATCATAGCAGGATAGAACAATGGATCCCCAAATTAAGGAGAAACCAATGCAGTGGGAAACATTTTTTCAGTTGCCATATGAAGACAGTTTGCAGCCTTCCACAGAAACCAGTACAAATGTTCAGTTAGATGCACAGCAAGGGAAGGAACAGAAAACTGTGGCAACTCTGATGCAGTTAATGTTGTGGAGTGATAGGCCAGTGAGTTCCCATATGAAAGACCAACGGATGATACAGGATGAAACTAAAGAGAATGTGGCACAGGAAGATGTTCTGGAACTTTCTATAGAATGTCTGCAGGAAATGGAGAAGAAAGAATATGCCCTCAGTTTAGAAGAATATGATTCAAGAGAAGAGTAGCTTGATTTAATAGAGAATGACAGACATATTAAGAACAATGAAAGAAACAGACTACAGACAGTCAATAAAACCCAAAAAATCAGAAGTTTGATAAAACAAATGAACACAATAACTACGACTGTTCATAGAGATTCATATGAAATAACTGAAGTAAATAGGATATATTACTTTGCAGCTATATTAACAACAAATGAAGTCTTATTACAAAAACATAGGATAGTGAGGGAGAGGAAGGACAGAAATCAAATACCATCCATGGAAGTATCAAACAGAGAAAACTATAAAGTAATTAAGACAAGACATGTTACTGTTAGAAGAGTACAGAAGAGGGAGTTCAACAAAACTACTCAGAAAGATAGATGTGATAAACGTGATGCACAGTATTAGAACAGATCAGGCTATATTGTGTACTATTGCAAATAATAAACTAAAAATATCAGCACTGGCAGAAAAACTTAGAAGATATGCAGATAAATTTTAAGGAAAAGAACAAAATAAGCAATTTATTGATGACCCAAAAAAGTTTTATAGAGACTTGGGAAACAATGCAAAAGGAATTGAAACACACCACCAAGAAAAGAAGTGCTGCGGTAGCATTGTCGCCTCACAGTAAGACGCTGTCCGGTTCGACTCTCAGCTAGAGCGTCTTCTGCATGGAGACATGCGTGAATGGGCGTACCTTCGTTGAAGGTTGTGCGTCAGGGCTGGCAACTCAACACGTAAAAATCAACTGCCAATCATTAGCGGACCGGAGTTCCGCTGTGGCGACCCCTAACCGGGAAAAGCCAAAAGACACAACAACAAGATATATTTTAGAGAAATATCTATGAAGATCCTGTGGAACATAACAAAGATGCTAAATGGACAGAAGTAAAAGAAAAAAATAAAACAAGAAGTTCAAATGTACAGGATATGAAATGAGAAGTAGTAATAGCCAGAGAGATTGAAACAAAGTTAAGAAAAGCTCCTAATTTGAAAACCCCAGGGCCAGATGCAGTACCTAACATTTGGCTAAAAGTATTAACGTCTTTACATGAAGATTTAGCCATAAGTAAGAACTATTTATATGAGCACCCTGAATAGACACCTGCCTGGTTTAAAGAAAAAACAATACTCCTACTTAAAAGCGAACCTGCAAGCTATCCTAAAAACTATAGACCAATAACTTGCCTTCCGACACTGTATAAATTATACACTGGAACTGATGCCAATAGAGTTTATAGTCATTTAGAAGAAAACTCAGTCCTGGCAATAGAACAAAAGGGTAACAAAAAAAGTCATATGGAACACTGGATTATTTGCTGTTAAATAAAGTCATAATATAGAACTGTAAAAATGGGGAAGTATCTTACTATGGCATGGACAGACTACAAAAAAGCATCTGACAGTATCCTACATTCATGGATAAAATAGTGCTTATAAATGTATAAGATTCACCCTACACTGATCAATTACATTAGAACTGCCATGAAACAGTGGCAAACCACTTTGCAGCTATGCCATGATAAAGGACAAAGTATTATTCCAGGGATAAAAATTCAAACGGCAATATTCCTGGGTGAAAAATTCAAAGGGGGATATTCCAGGATGGCTTTTTGTCATTGCTGCTCTTTTGTCTTGCCCATAACCCAATAAGATGTCTACTTAACAGATTAGATCACGATTATAATTTGGCTCCCAGAAAACAACAAAGTGTAAAGATTTCTCATCTTTTTGTGGATTATTTAGAACTGTACAGTTCATCAGATAAGGAGCTGAAAGCACAAATGGAAGTGGTCAAAACTTTCTCAGATAATATAAGAATGTCATTTGGTCTTAATAAATGTGCAAAAACAACCTTTAAAGCAGGAAAGCAGTACAAAAAAACATTAGTTTGGGACAGGAATGTGATATAAAAGAACTTGAGCAAGAGGGAGTGTGTAAATAGTTGGGAATTGATGAAGGATCAGCAATAAAACATGAACAAATGAGAATACAACTTAGGAATATTTAGAAGACTAAAATTAATACTGAAAACAGCATTGACATCTAGGAAAAAAGTCTAAGCTAAAAAGCAATTTGCTCCTCCTGTCCTAACTTATAGTTTTGAAGTAATGGACTGTCCTCAAAGGGTGCTGGATCGGTTGGACAGGAAAACAGGAAGGATGCATCATGCTTAAATGATTTATAAAAAAACAGTGTACACCAAGAAACTGATTACATGTATAGATCTGCAATCGTAGTACTGCATACAAATCTGCTGATCTCGCAAGACCCAAACGTGGTGACATTTTTGAAACATGAAAAGAATAAGTCTAAGATGACTTCCCTAGTTAGTTTAGCAGAAGCTTATCAGTGTCAAACAGGAATGTAAATCAAACCAGAAGTAGATAAAAATCAGGCAGCAACTGAATGTGCCAAAAAACAAAAGAAAGAATATAAAGTGAAGGATCAGATGGGAAGGCAAGAAATGTGGAAAATGCATAAATACAGTTGCAAGTATAACTGAAGAAAAACAAGTAAACAGTGATAATACCTCACCAAACCAAAGGCAAGAAGGCACAAAAAAGTTGCAAGGTAAAAGAACTTGACAATTTATTTGTAAAAATAATAAAATAAAATAAAAAAAAATATGTTATTTTATTATTTTTTATTTTATTATTTTTATAAATAAATAATTGAGTTATTTTATCTTGCAACTTTTTTGTGCCTTCTTGCCTTTGGTTTGGTGAGGTATTGTCACTGTTTACTAGTTTTTCTACAGTTGCAAATACAGAAAACTCTTGGAACAACCTCATGTTGCTGAGGATCAAACACGGGAATGGTTAAGGAGAGGTAAATTTAAACCAAAAGACGAAAGGTTAATATTGGCAGGCCAAGACAGTGGACTACATACACGTTGGTTTATAAAGTCCATTGAACATGTGGGAGAAAGAGACAAATGTAGATTTTGTTAAACAGAATTGGAAACAGTCGCACATCTTGTTGCTGGTTGTGATATACTAATGGCAGAAGGACTGTATACTGAAAGGCATAACAATGTGGCAAGATTGTTGCACTGGGGATTGTGCAAACATTATAATAGTGAAGTAACTGAAAAACACTGGAAACATGAGACACAAAGCATTACAGAAAATTATGGTTTATATCACATGGGATTACCCATTACCAACAGTTCAAAAAACAGATGTGAGAAAAACAGATATATTAGTCCATGAAAAGAAGACAAAAGTAGCACTGATCACTGAAATCGCCACATCCAGTGACTACAGCGTCTTACGTACAGAGAGACACAAAGTCATAAAAAAACAAGATTTGCAGGAAGAAATTAAGGCAATGTGGAAAAAAAAGATACCCAAACAGTTCCAATAGTAGTAGCAACAATGGGTCTTATAAAAAAAGAATTTTCAATTGTACTTAGATATGTGACCGATACATGTAACGCCATATGAATTGCAGAAGGAGTCAGTACTGGGCACACTGCAGGTGCTGCAAACAGCACTTCTGGCTAACATCAAAAATGAAACAACACTAATTTCAAGAACTTGAATCATACTTTGACTTAGGAATGGGGTCTATTCCAGTCATGGTATTAGAAACCCAAAATACTTGGAGAAATTAAAAAAAATACATAGACATTGCTGAATTTGATGGCATCTTCTGTTATAACCCTAGTAAGAACTATGACCCATGAACCAATGGACTTTTGACCTTCTGTTCTGAAAAAAAATCAAAGTGCTTTTCCTTTTTGGCCTTCTGCTGTGATTTTTGATATGTTGTCTGTTTTTGGGCTGCCTGCCTTGAAAACAGGGAAGGGCTCATTAGAGTGTCTGTGGCTACTAGTGTTTGATTTACTGCTATCTTTCTGCAGTGTAATATCTGCACTGCAGAAATACATAATTGGAAGTGAAAGCCTGCTTGTGAACTGAGAAGCATTAAGCTACAAATAAATGGGTAGAAAAACTTCACTAAGCCTAGGAAGACCAAGCATAGTGCTGGCACTGCCATGCATAGAAAGGTGTACTCCAGTATAGTGTTACACTGAAGCATGTTTGCCTTAGGGCTGAGCAATGTGTTCTGTTGATGTACTCTGATAGCAATTTTCACTAATGGTATTTAACGGTCAAGGGATTATACAGAAATTTTGCCACACATAACCGCCACTTATTGCAACAAAAGAACCAGAAAATGAGGTTGTCAACTGAGAACAGACATTCAAGAAAGTACTGGTTAGCAATAGCAATGCAGCAGTATATTGTTAGTGTTGTATGTTATCCAGTACCTCCTCACCCCACACCCTAAACTACCACTAACAAGTCTGCAACATTGCATGAAATAACTGTGCACACAGCTATAAGCTGAAATATAGCACTGCTTTACTGTGGCATTGTAATAACATGAGCCACTATGTAGCCTGTCAATATTCTGGGGATGCTACAGTTGTTTAAAAGTAGGGAGGGATATATCTCCTGCACTCGGTGGGAATAGTAGTGAGCTATGAGAATGTTAGAAGTATAGGAGGATTAGGGTGGATGACTGCAAGTGGCAAAGGTGCTAAGATAATGATCTCCCGTGTGGTCAGATGCCAGAACTCAGACTGTAAAAGTACCGACTCCAAATCCAGCTCCAGACAAGTGACAAGTGGACTACCTCAGGGTTCAGTCCTGGGACCACTCTTGTTTGTCATCTACTTCTCTGAAGTACAGGCCAACACTAAGGGACTCTGGCTAACAAAGTTTGCAGATGACTGCAAACTGGGAGCCATTATTGAATCCCCAAATGATGTGAATATTCTACAAAAGGGCCTTACAGAAAGAGATGCCTGGTGCCAGAGCCATGGGCTCAAGCTTAATGCCAAGAAATGTATAGTTATCCCCTTTGGAAAAAAACATGTACCCATGAATTACCACATAGATGGCAGGACACTAAACATCAAAAGTGTGATGAGAGACTTAGGGGCACAGGTGGACAGTGGTCTCACTTTCGATAACCACATCACCACAACAGTCAGGAAATCCTTCTATGTGGCACACCTCATCACTAAGGGCTTTTCATCCAGAAAAAAGGAGGTCATTGTCCCACTGTACTCATCCCTCAGTAGACCCATTATAGAGTATAATGCACCATTTGGTATGCACCTCACAAGACATCTGCAACAGCTGGAAAGGCCACAGAAATACCTCACTAAAAGAATCACAAGCCTAAAGCAGATGTCATATGCTGACCGTCTAAAAAACTCCAGCTATACTCTGTGGCATATCGTCTACTCAGAGGCGATCTCTGCTTAACATACAAGGCCATGTCAAACCCTGAGCTGTTGGACATGCTCCACTTAAAGAAATCCCAATCCCTCAGAGCCACACGCTCCAGGGATCTAAACCTTGTCATCACAATGAACAAAACATGTTGGAGGGATAGGTTCCTGACCTGGAGACTCCCCATACTCTGGAATAGACTGCCCATACATGTCAAGCAGAGCGCTTCATTGGCCCTCTTCAAAAGGAACCTTGATGATTGGATGGAAGATAGGAAATTCACCCCAGGGATCATGTCAGTCGCCCTGCTAGACAGGGGCCCAGAGAAGTAAACATTGTGGGAAGAAATATCCAGGGAATTGTTATGGCTAGGCTTGCATAGGCCCTAGGGCCAATAGCCTAGTACCAACCTATGAACCTATGAACCTACGAGATGGGAGTTTAAATGGCACTGATGACCAACTATCTCTGGTGCAAAAGGGACGATGAGGGCATAAACTGTACAACACAAGTAATGAGGAAGTGGTGGTTACATGTAAAGGATATAAGCATCATTCTTCATAATTTATGTTCTAAAAATACAGTGAACATGTGTAAGGCAATACAACAGTTTCTAATAAAATATAGGAGGTGAGCATGCATACTGTCTGTGCTGTCTGTGTGGTCCTTTTATCCAGGGCAAATAGTGAGTTATGTTATTGTAAACACAGAATGATAAACTGATTACTTATTTACCAGTATCCCTTACTAACAGTGCTAAGTGGCCAGTTACTGGGTATCTGCTAATCTTTAGTTTATTTGTTAATGTATGCACATTTTTTGCTCTGTATTCACAGCCCCATTAACACTTCTGTGTCCCATTGTGTGCTCCTGTAGTCTCAAAAATGTGCTGTAAATGAATTGTTATTAAGTCATGAATTGCTGGTGGGTGAGGGGGCAGGGGCACTTTTACTGTTTGCATAAAGCAGCATTGTTATAAGGCATGTTTTATTTAAACAACAATAGCGGATAAATAAATAAATATGATTTTGACCAGCTTTTTGTAGTCATCAAATAACATGATATGCAAAAATGTTTGGAAAAACAGTCCTACCATTGTGTGCAGCCCTACATAACACTAACATAGATGTCACACACTTACCAGGAGTGGACACTTCTGCAGTAATTAACACTCACGGCTATTGAGTAGCCTTAGTCCTAATCACAGCATCAATTCCATGGACCCAGAATGCATTATGATAATCTGAGAAATAAGCTACATTACTACTTAATAAAGCTTTTTTCTCATCTGTGCCATATGCACCTCAATGCACAGCAAAGCTAATACAGTGTTTTAATCTAAATGCATATTGACAATGATATCAGTGTACAAAAACATGCTCAGTAATATTATGTCATGACAGTTGGCGATGGCACAATGGTTAAGGTCAAAAAACGCTGTAGAGGCAGGCTAAAATATGCTCCAGGATATGAAAACCAAAACGTCTCCCAACTTGACAAAACCAGTACTGTCTTTATTGCAACACAAGCGCTTTCACTCACAGCTTCTTCAGGTGTACATACATAGCAATAAAATCCACCTTCTTATATACTCAGGTAAAAACACATGACTAATTACCTTAAAGTCATATGGTCCCATACACATTAAATACATTAAAAAACATTAAAAAACATACATATAAATTCAAAAGAAATAAATATGCAAAATGCACTCATGTAAAAACATTACAACAACATTATTAAATCTATCTATGTAATGTTCTTTTCCTCAGTGCTGGTTTAATGGGGACGCTATCATTAAGCCCATGGCCATAATTAGCCCTTAGCATAATTATCCATTTGGCCTCTACTTCCTCTGTCCTATCCCTAATGTCCCCATACCTATCACTTTCATGTATCTTAGAGATCTCTATTTTTTCTTTTGAATTTATATGTATGTTTTTTAATGTTTTTTTTTGCTATGTATGTACACCTGAAGAAGCTGTGAGTGAAAGCGCTTGTGTTGCAATAAAGACAGCACTGGTTTTGTCAAGTTGGGAGACGTTTTGGTTTTAATATCCTGGAGCATATTTTAGCCTGCCTCTACAGCGTTTTTTGAACTGTTATCTACGTTTTTTCTGTCTGTGGAGGTACCTGGTGTTTATTGGGCATTTTTTGCGTTATAATGGTTAAGGTGTTTACCTCTCAAATGCAAGATACAAGATTTTATCCTCAGTTTAGGAAGTATGCTCAGCTTTAAAAAGGCTTCCTGGGATTGTTAGCCTAGTAATCAACTATCATAACTTGTACAAGGTGTGTAATCTGGAGGCAAACACCATACCTGACACTTGATTTAACTGATTATCCCTGATTAGGGTTGACATCTTTTCATCCTTCCATTTCCTGACAAATAAGCCATACTCCTGCAGAATGAAAACACACCCTTGCTTCTGGGTGTTTTAGCAAAACATGCCCAGAGGCACCAGTTTTTAATTTCCACACATAGTGACTGCATGGGTAACCTTGGATGACATGAAGCCAAAGGCAATGTGTTCCATGCCAGTCCCTACTCCTACTATCTATTCTCACCCCGGCATACATCCCACTGCTTCCTTGTTTTTCCTCTACTTCTTGTCTCCTCATTCTATCCTGAATACCTGTTTTGTTTAATTAAACATTGTCTTAATTGTCAGCTTTTTCCTACATCCTTTTTAACACATCATCTTAAATGTCCAACAGAATACTGTATAAGTATCTAAGAAAGAATTAACTGGGGGTCTATAGGCCAGAAGGCTACTAAAAGTTTTAGAGTTCTAAATTCTCTGAGGTGAGTTTGAGAGATTTGTCCCGCAACCTTTTGGTTCAGTGGTGACCTGAACAAAAAATCAAGACTTAGTAAATTTCACTTTATTTTATTTTATTTTAAGGAAGAAGTTATGTCTAGGGCTTAAAATTTAAGAATGGTGACAGTTGTAACCAATAAACTGATTAGTTGTTACCCACAAAACTGATACAAAATGCTTATGAGGAAAAATAAATCATATATATATATATATATATATATATATATATATATATGATGACTGCTTTCCACCTTACCCCTCTAGTATTAAATTGAGAGGGACTTCAAATGACAAATGTCCATAATCACACATTTCAAATCGATGCTGTCATACATCTACACTGCATGTTGTCTCAGCCCTAAGCACACCTTCAGTATACCCCTCTGAAGTCAAACTAGGACAAACCTGAAGGAACACATAGAGCACAAAGACATTCTTCAGCCTGTTGTTGTTAACTGTACATATGTAGCATGTCTCCTTTCCCCTACTCTTATCTGACAGCCACCTATATAAACATCTGATTTAAATTGTGAAGAAAGTTGAAAAATAACACCCACAGTAATTTACTCCAACTTATTGCTCCTACTTAGTACCCTGGCCCAAGACAAGCTATAGTGACCCTATGTATACAACTCTAAGATGTGATTTTGAGGAAAGCTAAACAAACAATGACCACTCTGTCCACAGACAATACACAAACCTTTAGACCTTGTGTGCACAACTCTCAAGTTGACCGTCAGGAACATTAATGAAACAATGACCGGAGTACCCCTGCCCCCCAACACAAAATATAGTGATCTCTGTGTCCACCTCTGAGTGGAGTCATTTTTAGACTAGATGTGGGCTATAGCAGAGGACCTTACTAAGCTACTTATACAGCCAAGAATGAAGGCCCCCAGAAGATTTGAGTGTCTAGATGTTCTAGGATGTAGGCTATGCCTTATTTTTTCATTACCAAGGAGATTTATGTAGATATCCACCAATATAATTTTTCACAGACAAACAGACAGACGCATTCACAAACACACACACACACACACACACACACACACACACACACACACACACACACACACTATTCCTGACAAACCACATTATCACAAGACAGACACATTCAGAGAACATCAATCTACATACAACACAGTCTGGGGAAGTTGCAGAATCCCAAGCACTTAAATTAAACCCATATACAGATAGGAAGGACACACAGACTCCACACAGATGGAGCACAGTCAAGAACTCAAATAGAAACAAGTACTTTGAAATGGTAACACTACTCCCTGTGCCAATGGACCAATGTGTTCCTTTCCCACATATCCAGCCCAGACCACCAAAGATCGCCACTTACTGTATGCATCTAACTGTGATAAAAAGTGAATAAATTATGGCCAACTTGTGGCTCTTATATACACATATGTACACTTTAGCCACCCCCCCCCCCAATTTGACTATTTTTGCCTTGTCCTTCAATTTTTTTGATCATACGTTAAATTAATCAGGATCGCTGTTGCTGTAATGTTAACATTCAGAAAATGCACATTGTTAAAATTTTCATTCATTGCGTGACAGAATCATACTACAAAAAATGCCCTTGATTTTATGCTTTTTGTCCTTGATTATTTTTCCTTTAGCCATGATTCTTGAGCAGAGAAACTGAAGCAATGCTAAACAACATAGTATGAACTGAAAAGGAATATGGGTTAAAAACAGAGCAAAGGCGATCATAAGCCCGTCTATTCAGTGTGCATCACAAACTTCTACATGGTGTGAAATGTTCCACCTCTTAGCAATCTGCATACATCATTGCATTCCAGAGCATTTTCTGAAAAATCAACTGAAAAAGCATAATACAATCAAAGCATTTCTACTGCAGGACCTCCTAGATTAACAACCTTAGTGTTATTTTTATTAATAAATCCTTGCCCTTTCTATTTCTGCCTATTATAATCTGCTAAGTTACTTAGTTAAAATGTCAGAACCAAGAAAAGTCTGAACGCCATAAGGAGCTTTGAGTGTTAACCATAACTATACAAAAAGACACTATAGGCTTGAATGAATTAACAGTCCTTCAATTCAGAATACTACTTGTAGTAAAGAAAACAGATGTATTATTCCGAAGTGGTGCAGCGGAAGCTTTGTTGCCTCACAGCAAGAGGTTCTCATGTTCGATTCTCGGCTGAAGTGCGGGGAGTGCCTTCTGTGTGGAGTCTGCATGTCCTCCACGCGGTTGGGTGGGTGGTCGAAAGACAAGCTGGCATCTTGGCATTCGTGAAAATCTACTGCCAATCATTAACGGACCCGAGTTCCGCTGTGACGACCCCTAACTGGGAAAAGCCGAAAGACAAACAAACAACAGTAAAGAAAACAGATGTGAGGTCTCAATTACAGGGGCAAACAGCTGAAATTACTGCTAGTAGTTTGACAGCAAGGAAGGGGGATGTTTTGAGGGATGGGAAAGGAGATGAAAGACTACAACTGAGGTATAATAAAAGAATACAAATTTGAGAGTTTGAAATGCAACCACAGTGAAAAGCACTTAGAAAGCATGTCTTGAAAGATGAGCTAAAAGACGGATCATGGCAGTCACTGAACCACAAGAACTTTTAATCAAACCTGAGTAAATAGAAAGCAAGAAGTCTGTCACATGCAATGCAAAGTGAATGGAAGCGTATGAACTCTTCAGATAAGATGCATGCATGATATAATATTCTTCAACCATACAATGGATTGTGGGATACCAAGAGGAAGGCTGAAAAACAAATTAATGTCAAGTTGTTGGACCCCATGTGGGCTGACTGTGGTATCACACATAAAAATAAATAAAAAAGTAAATATACTACCTGAGTGGTGTTAAAACTGAAGGAAACATCAAGATATGATGAAATAAACATGTTTTTTTGAGTTATGGGGCAGTTCTCCTACAGAACAGTGGAGAAAGGGCATAAACCCTAACATGAGTAAAGTGCTCTGGCTCCAAGAGCAAAACGTACCAGTATAAGCAAAAGTAATCTATTTTTTCTTAAGTAAAAGTAATCTTAAACTACAGCTGCACATTGCAAAAGTCATTCATTACAAAATGCCCTAAATCCTTCTACAAAGTAGTTTGGGTTAGTCAAAATCACTACAAGTAAATGCTAAACACAATGACAACACTAAACCCACAAAACACTACTTGAAATAACTTCTTCAGCATTACAGAATATGATATTCTCACATATTACAAAAGAATATGCTCCCAAAAAATAAATAAAAAATAAAAATACTGGCTCTGTGCAAGAGTTGCAAGAGGAAAAAAATCCTAGCCCAGGACAGCACGACAGTGTAGATATTTCTACAGCAGGTAATGACCCTGCCACATTGCTAAATCATGTAGAAAGTGACATCATCAAAATGGAAGTAAAATGTTGCCCATTACAGTGCATCAAATGCCGCTTCAAAAAAAGTGGCTGGATTACACTATAAAAGTCTAAAATGAAACACAGAAAATAGGAGAAAATGCTTCAGAAAAAAAAAGTCTACAGATATAACCCTGGGACAGACTGAAGCAAAATATGATGATGAAAGACACTAAATACCCTAATAAATGAAGTATGGTAGGAGAAGAGAACAACTCTAGAATTAACAGCAAAAAGAAAGAAGAAGGGAAATGGAAAGGGGAACAAAATAAGTGGAACATGCTTTCATAAAAAATATTGTACACAGGCTTATATGACTACACCCATTTCAAACTATGTGAAGATGTATACAGGTAGACAATCAGATGTGGTAAATATGATGCAGAGAACAACACAGATTATAAATTAAGCTGTTTAGCATTTCAAAAAGTGCCAATCAGAAACAGAAGTGAAGGATCAAATAGGAAGTGACCTCCAGACTCACAAGTCCCCCTAATGATGGCACATTAAAAGCAGTGTTCTCATAAATGCATGATAAAGTGATACACAATTGCACAAAGAAACTTTACAAAATTAACTTTCAACGCAGCATCGAAGAGAGTCATTTGAAAACCCACATAGAATCGTACTTCGAAAGGATAACAGAAAAAGCAGATCAAAGAAAAATTATTAATTAAGAATAAAATAATCTAAGGGAATGTTTTTATCTATATATTACTGTATAAGGGGTGGGTCAGCAAAGTGGTCCAGCAGTATTATTGCTATCTCACAGTGCTGCAGTTTGATTCCAAGCTGAGATGCGTGATCATCAAAGGTTCTATAGTCTCCCAGTGGCTGCATAACTTTTTGTCAGGGTGTCATGTTCCTTCCCACTTTCAAAAGACATGCCACAACAGGCCTGGTGATATTCCACATTGTTTCCATGTATGTGTACCATATGTTTACATGTCCTGCAATGATCTAGCATCCTGTTCAGCGCTTGTGATTTTTTTTTTTTTTTTTTTTTTATGCCCACTGGTTGTTATGGAAGACTGGCTCCCTGCAACCCTGAAATTGTTAGACAGGAAATGAAAAGAAATAAACAACTATATATACAAGAAGAGAGAATGCAGGAAATGCATAAGACATATATTGTAGTGGATTAATAAAATAGTTAAGTATTGTAAATGAAATAATTGAGATAGTTTCAAATAACAAATAGATTAACACGACATGCTACAAAATGGAAAAAATAGCAATATATACCAGATTAAAGATATCAACAAACAGTTTAAGGATGACCCAAGAACATCTACAGACAACCAAAAAGGAAAACAGAAAGAGTAGAAATAGCATCTCAAAAACTAGAAGAAATTAATCAGCTCTGAAAGACATCTATAAAGAGTTAATGGAAGATAACAGCGATGCAGAATGCATAAATAAGATTAAAGAAACTATAAAAAATCTAATATAAGACAAGTGGAAAAATGAAGCTAAGGAAACGAAAACATAGCCAACAAAAGGCCCCCCAGCTAGAAGTCTGAGGTTCACAGCTTCACTACAGTTGTTCGAGGGAAAACTGCTAAAGCATCACTAGCAAGAAGAAAAAAGACAAAATGTATAATGCTGAATGCTGTTTTCCATAAGAAATCACTGCAGGTGCAGTTAAGTGCGTGCTGGAAAAGATCAACTTTTCTTGGGAGATTTCTCTCTCATTCAAAGATGCTGCAAAAAATTAAAGTTGATTTTTTTGCCCTTCTGTGCTTTAGGTCTGTGTTTTTTCATCCTTTCAGCTCACTGGTATTCAAGAAGTCTGCCTTTAATAGCAGAACTACAACAAACATCTGTACAAAGATATTTGCAACCATCCTTTTATCTAGAGATTGTGAAAGACTTGCACATTTTCCGTAAAGATGAACGTGTTTAACACAATGAATCCTGAATGCACAGTTATCGGTTATTAACAATGTCCTCAGGCCGATGACCCATATTCTGATAGCTGTATATGTTGTGTCTAAGTGCTTATCACATTGAACTGACCGAACAGCAAATGTTTAAAAGCAGAAGCAAGAAAGACAGATGGTGAGTGAGGAGAAAAAAAGGACAAAGGTAGCATTAATCATCAAACCAGTGATCAGCCCTAATGACTAGTGTCCTGTGTATCAGCATTTACAGATCTGTATGCTAACTGTACATACACAGAAAACCTCACGCAGCTTGGAACAAGGAGACCAAGCCTGCTTCAGTAAGCCACAGATCAGCTGAGTGAATATACATTATATTTCAAGCACACTTAAATACTGTTTCTGGCAACCCTGTGAGAAGCACAGAAGAAGACATTTCTGGTAATGCTGAAAATACTGAAAAGAGCAGTCTTAGCAAATCAAAGGATGACACAGTAGCAATTTCAATGAATTTTAAAATATCTCCTGGCTTAGCGTAGGAATGAGATCCATTTCCATGAAGGCATAAAACATGTTTTGACAAAATAAGTCATGGAAGAGAAGATAGGCAGGCTTTCTATCTCTTTAAATGCAAAATTTTAGCAGGCATTCTGCTGAAGAATATGGCATGTAGCCTAGAAATGGAGAGTGAAAGATGCCTTAACTTATGGAAACACATCTCTTTTAAGGTTGTCAAACCTGCCACAACACGTTCTCTTTTTCATAATAAGAAACTAATTGTACTAACTTAATTCTAGGTTTTCTGAAGTCATCCTCAGTTGCAGATAACAGCAACTTACAAGCCTCTTTAATACCCGGGGACTTCTTTTTTAAGTACACACTATAGCTCAATCTATATTTTATTCCTACATTCAGTACTACTCAATGAATAGCCCAGGGAATCTTCTGCAACTTAACCCTAAACTGTGGCTTTTAACTTTATGGAGCAACGTCTACTGCTCAGCAAGCATCCCAGCTTTTGGCTTTGGATCCATTTGTTCAAATGGTTCCACAGTTACACTTCCTGATGATAGCAACAGATCCCTGCCTTCTCTTGCAGAAAGCTTCAGTCTCTTATGTCTCTCTTGATAGACAACTCCTTATCATCCCTCTCACTAAGCTTTGCAAGGATTCCCAGTAGACAGACTGCCCATGTGAATATTGCTTGACGTCCTCTGACTGATTTTCACAGCATTAATTCAGCTCACACCTAGGAAGAGATGAGTGCTTTTCTATGAATAACATCCAGCCTTTTAAACACCCATCTGAAACTTATTCTGCATATCAGGCAACTCTGCTCCTTCCTTCCTTCCCATCAAATGTTAACTGTGCTGCCAAAGGATTAATGAAAATACTAAATCACTGCTCCTTACATGAAATATGACATTTACTAACCTGCCACATCCTTTGACCGTGGCCTGACCTGACATAAATCGAATACTGTACCTACTTAGAATACTTACATTTCTTCCCCAGAATTTGGAAAGCAGTCGTCAGTCTGCCTACTTGTACACAAGTCTTTATTACTGATAAAAAGAATCACGGTAAGTATATTACGTCATGCACGTACTTTGACTATTATGTGAGGGATCGCTCTAAAACAACGTATAACAATGTGGCAGTGAGTGTAAAGCACAGTTATCACAGAAGACTGTTAATATATACCACAAATCACCAAACAAGCAATCAGAGCTTCAGGCAAAGTCTGTGAGAATTGTTTCAAATGCTGGCCCCACAGACAAGTGCTGTCTGGCTTTGGCAATCACTTACCACATCTGTATATGCTTCACTCATGTGGATCCACTGACCACCAGGTAATCGAACTTGGTTTTCAAACACTTCCTCCAGAAATGTCATGTGTCCAGCATCTGTTTCATGGAGCATGCTATAGATAACAACAATGGTGTTAAGAAAAAAATGATGTTACTGTTTACCTCAGTCCGGAATACTGTAGGGGTACTAGCGCAATAATTTTAAAAGAGAATATTCAACAATAAGCATCAGATTTATTAAACTACCCCTATGCAAGATCTACAATAACCACCCCATTGGCACAGTGCCATATTGATCAGGTAGCTTCTAAAGCTGAGGTTTCTGAGATCCTTTCCACCAAATGCTGTTTTAACATCAGCTGTCTTCATATGTACCCATTTGTAAGCCTAGATACTTTATATCCAGTTTCATAGTTGAGTATTTCTTTTTTGACTTTGCCAAACACTGAAATGGCAGCTGTCTCATATAGGTCCTTCCATAAGAATAATGTCTAGTGATTTAGCACTCGAGGGTAAAGCAATGATTGCCTATCATTCTCCACTTGAAATCTATGATTTTGGGGAAATAACTTAACTCCTGGTTTGTATTTAAAAAGAGCTACTTCTGCCAAGTGGATTTATCTGGTCAGCAAAAATAAATAAAAAAAATACAAAATAAAAACAAACTATTAACATCTTGCAACCCAGAATGCAATGCTTAAAATGTTAATACAATGACTACTAGAGTATTTAAAATGTCACTTTTAAATTAAGTTTCAATCAGAAATAAAATGCTTTATAATCTAGGATATAGTCTGGTTAATGCATTGAATGAACAGAGAAGCTTAGCTTCATATGTTTACAATAAAAAAAAAAGAAAAAAAATTTTAACTGTCTTGTTTTTCTGATCAATTCAAGTTAACACTCAGTAGCAGAATAAAACAATACACAGTTTGGAGAAGCTTTGTTGAAAGATATGAACCAACACTAATGCTACTGATTACAAAATCCTAGTTATCTGCTGACACGTTAATCAACTGCCGTATACCCAATTTCTCTTCTTTAAACCCAAAAGAGCAGGAGACAAAGTTAATTTGCATAACTTTATTTAAAATTAGTGCTTTGTGATAATAAACAGAATGCTATTTGGTTCCCTTCTAGAAAAGTGACAAGGGATATGCTAAGTCATGAACACTGAAAAGGATAAGTATTTATTTCTGTCATAATGTAACTATGGGTGCAGTCATTCTACTAATATAAAGAAAAAGGTCTGGGCTGCTATGTGAACATTGTCGGCTGGCTGTACTCCATTCTCTCCTGTGGTGTGACTAACCACTGACGGACTACAAGACATCCACTTCTGGTTCTGGAAATGTGCCGCTTGAGTTAATATGGAATGTACGTACATATGAGGTATGGGCTGTGACTGCAACGCAGTGATAAAGTATAATTTATGATCAGGGATTCACAAGGTACCACATCATGCTTTTTTAAACAGTTTAGTATAGTGTGAGTATTCAGGGCGGCCACGGTGGTGCAGCAGTTAGTGTTGCCACCTCACAGCAAGAGGTTCTCCAGTTTGATCCTCGGCTGGGGTGCCTTCTGTGTGTAGTCTGCATGTCCTCCCTGTGGTCGCGTGGGTTTCCTCTGGGTGCTCCGGTTTCATCTCAAAGACATGCTGTAGGTGGATTGGACACCGTAAATTGGCCCTAGGTGTGAGTGCGTGCATGTGTGCCTTCTGTGGAAGGTTGGGCACTGGGCTGCCAACTCGACACTGTAAAACTCCACCGTCAGTCATGAGCAGACAGTGATCCACTGTGGCGACCCCTAACTGGGAAATGCCAGAAGAAGTATAGTGTGAGTATTCAATCAGCAGTTTAATCTTTTAACTGTGTAAGGGTCAACTAATACTCTATTAATCTACTTTTATATTTCCACACAACTCACATTCCTTTTAGTGTATTTTGGATGGAGAAAAGGTCCTGAGTTATTTCTCCTCAAATGGGGTATTACAACACATAAGTCAAAGTACCCGACTTCACTTTGAAATTTACAACAAAACTTCAGGCTCTCTAGCAACAGTGAAATTTTCACCACAATTAAGACCAAAAACACACTCTAGGTAGTCCAGAACCACAGTAAGAAGTTTTACTAAAACATATGTGAGGTAAAAACAACAAGGTTCACGTATTACTTCACTGTCTTGAAGAAAATATAATGACAAAGGCACAAACATTTTTTAAATATTTTTTTTTAACATGGATACTCCATGACCATCAAGATCCCATTCCAAACTGATGAGTTCATTTCTCCAACCCCTAGCTTCACTGGACACATAGACAATAGCCATCATTCTATGAAGTTAAGGAGATTTTTGAATGTTCCTATTGTTCCCTCTGTTTGCTACAAACTGTACTGTTTGCTCTGCTAAGCCTATATGAGTACATACTTACTTACCATACCCGTATTCATAACTCTCAACCTCTTAGCACAAGAAATGTAGACAAGCCTAAAATAATAGGTGGAAAAAGGCCTCAAAACAGAGACAGATTTTAAATATTGCTCTTATAAACTTAGAAAGTTGCTAGAATAACAGGATTTGTGTTAACATGCATTTTCTGAAAGATATGAAGTCTGAAACACACATTGTATGTCATTATTTAGTGACCTCAATCCTCATCCATTTGCAAGAATTCCACAAATTTTATGAGGAACAGGTATAAAATATAAAGAAAAAATATGGACATTCTACAAAAATATAGACAGTTGAAAGGTATGTCCATATTGCTGACAAGACTGTGTACCTTCCTTAGCAAGTTCATCCACTTTGTCCATTACATAAGTCCTTAAACCTAGGACTTTCCCTTGATAAAATTATTGTGGTAAGACTACACCAATCCCCCAAGGATAATCATCTGACATTATCCACTCACTCTCATCTCTCTTTAGTTGCATCCTCTAGTGTTCAGGTCACTAATCAAACCTTGGCCATCCGGAGTACAGTCAGGGATACAAGACAATACATACCACATCCGGATAAACATCAGCTAGAATGAAGATCCAGTATGAGTTCAGAAATAAAGTTATACCAAGTAATAAGCTATGGGTCAATGAAATGATAACAAAAAGTAACTTGAAGCCAAAGTATAAGATGGAAAGGTATGCAAACTCAATAAGACTTGTAAGCACTAAATAAACAACTAATTACTATAGCACTCAACCTTCCTCATTACCTAGAGGAAAACAGTTTTTGTAGTTACTTTTCTCACTTGCTTAGAGAAAAACAGCTCTTGTACTCACTTTCCTCACTTATCTAGAGGAAAATAGCTTTGTATTCAGGCATGTCCAAGGGTCAGCTCCCAGTGTTCTCTCCTGTCAATCTGATGAATCTGGGCATCTTGAGGCAATGTAGAAATTGCCTCATGTACACAGACAACCCTCTCCTCCTACCACCCAACTACAACCTGTGAGAGATGCACTTATCTAGCTAAACTGGAGGTAAAGCTCTCTCCAACCAAGACTGAACTTGACAGTCATGAGGAGAAGGTAAACATTTGCACCACACCACACTCATCACATAGTCCACACATAGTAACACAAAAACATTCATGGAGGCTCCCAATAATAATCTGTCTAAGCAACAGAGACCTCCAAAGCAGAAACAGAAGCAACATCCATCCACCAACACAACCCAAATGACACATAGCCCACAGACTCAGTGTGCCACTCAACCACAGCCAATAAGGCAAAACAACGTACCCAACACACTAGTCATTGGTGACTCTATAGTCAGGCACACTGATGTCCCACTCACCAGGCTAAACAAGGAGAAGGTTACTGTCAGCTGCCTGTCGGGTGCCAGGATCCGCCACATAACCCATGCACTCAGGTCACTCCACAACAAGTACAAATATGACTGTCATTGCCCATGTTGGTGTGAATGACCTGAGACGTACCTCCCTGGACTACATGAAAAGAGACATGGAAGAGCTCTCCGCTCTTGTAGCCCAGGCAGGTATGACCCTAGCCCTGAGTAGCATGCCCAGAATGATACCGCAGTACAAGGACAAAATGATTGACTTCAACAATTGGCTAAGCTTCTGGTGTCATTCTAAGGGGATCCAGTATCTGTCTGCTTGGGATGACATGGTCGACAGACCACGATGCTTTGCCACAGATGGCCTGCATCTGTTCCCCTGGGATTCCAGATACTGGCTAAGGCTCTTGCTGCCCCTATAGTGCCTTTTTTAGGCAAGGTTCAAATAACAAATTCACCACGGTAACAGGAACAGGCAAGTAAAAACTGAGGGTAATGCTACTCAATGCTAGAAGTCTAAATCTCAAAATGCACTCACTCGAGGCACTCTTTAAAATGGAGAACATCGATACCTGTGTAGTGACTGAGACCTGGTTCAAGGCTCCAGAGAGCACCCCTGCGCTACCAGGCTATAACTCATACCACACTTTTCGGCCATGTAACCTGGACTGAAACACCAAAGGTGGAGGTGTGTCCATATTCATTAAGGATATCCACACCTCCAGGCTAGTTGCCCAACATAATGCATTCAAGGTTATCCAACTGCAACTAACTCTGGGCAAAACTGCAGTCCAAATTGTAGCTTGCTACAGATCCCCCACCATGCCTCAGGATTCCCACTCCTCTTTTCTTGATGTACTGGAAAATATTAGGGTTCAACCAAACACCCTAATAATGGGCGACTTCAACTACTCCATCCTTAACTAGGAAAACTACTCGTGTACCAACTCCTTAGCTCAACACTTTCTGGAATTCATAAACTCCAATGCCCTGGATCAACTTATCTACACCCCCACCAGGGGCAACAATATCCTAGACCTAGTCATTATCAACATGAGTGTTCCACACCTGAAGTCAACTCCTCGTTGGGCCGATCCGACAATAAGCTAATCACCCTTGATATTCACATCCCGCCCCCACCCCCCATTAAGGAAACCATGGTAAAAAATTTCTCCAAAGCCAACTTCATGTTCTTTAAGACAGAAGTGGCGAACTTCATGACACCCATGCAGATGGACAATACAGTTACAACTGGTGAATCCTACACAAATGCACTCTATAAGCACTTACACGAGTGCATGGATCGTGCTATCCCAAACAGAACCAAGACGCTATCCTCCAAAAATAGGAAGCCAATCTGGTGGTCCCCTGCCATAAACAAAATGTACAACAGAAGCAGAAGGAAGAAACTGTTGCAAAACAGAGTAAATTCCCATGAGTGAAGGAGCTCCCTGGTCAGCCTCAGTAAAAAGCTGAGATCCCTTATAAGATCCTCCAAAGCTAGCTACGAAAACAAAATTGCCACTAATTCTAAGGACAACCACAAAGCATTCTATAGCTATGTCAAGAATATCGATGGCAACACCCAGATCTGCTCTGAGTTACAGCACAACGGCACGAAAATTACAGAACCAACTGATATTGCCAAACTTCCTGGCAGATAGGTTCAGTACTAACTTTACCCCCCCCCCCCCAAAGGGCCCATATCTATACGGGAAGAATGCAGAGTCCCTGCAATCACAACTACGCAGGTAAAAGCTGCACTCTCTAAAGCCAAAAACACAGCATCCAAGGGACCGGACAAAATCCCAGGCTGCATTTTACATGAACTTCAGAATGAACTGGCTCCCCACTTAAGCACCATGTTCAATAATAGCCTCGCATCAGGCTTTGTGCCCACTGAATGGCGCACAGCAACAGTTATCCCACTCCTCAAAGGGGGAGCCACCACTGATCCCGGGAACTATCAATCTATTAGCCTGACGAACCTGGTCTGCAAGGCCATGGAACGTATCATCATGGAACTCATAAACAAAGACACTGGTAACCTCTAAACTCTGGATCCCACCCAGTTTGGGTTTGTGAAAGGCAGATCATGCCTCCTGAACCTGATTGACTTATTTGAGGCAGTCACCAAAGCCGTAGATGAGGGTAAGATGGTTCACACAGCCTATCTTGACCTCGCCAAGGCTTTCAACACCATCCCCTATTCTGGAATTATAGCTAAACTCACTAAACTAGGTATAAATCCTTACGTCACAAGATGGGTTGCCAACTGGCTCACTGACAGAACCCACACTGTAAAAGTTTCAGACTCCAAATCTGACCTCAAAGCAGTACCAAGTGGAGTACCACAGCATCCTGGGACCTCTATTGTTTGGTATCTACTTCTCTGAAGTACAGGCTAACACAGTAGGCCTCTGGCTAACGAAGTTCGCAGATGACTGCAAACTAGGAGCCCTTTCATAATTGTAATGTGAATTTTTTTATGTTACTTTTGGAGCTTTTCTCCCCGGGCCTCTGCTGAAAATGGAAATATATCCAGTTGGACTAGCCCGGTTAGCAAATGTAAAATAAAATAAAATAAATAAATAGGAGCTATAGTCAAGTCCCCAACTGATGTGGACATCCTACAGAAGGCCTCGCTGAGACAGATGCCTGGTGTTAGAGCCATGGCCTCAAGCTCAATGCCAAAAAGTGCAGTGTCATCCCCTTTGGTAAAAACTCTGTACCCATGAACTACCATAAAGGCAGCAATCTACTTAACACCGAATGTGTGATAAGAGACCTTGGGACCCAGGTGGACAGTAGTCTCTCCTTTGCTAGTCACATCGCCACAGTAGTCAGGAAGTCCTTCTATGTGGCACACCTCATCATAAAAGGGTTCTCATCCAGGAAAAAAGAGGTCATTGTTCCCCTCTACTCGACACTCATTAGACCCATTATAGAGTACAATGCCCCTTTTGGAATGTACCTCACAAGACATCTGCAGCAGCTGGAAAGGCCACAGAAGTACCTCACAAAGAGGATTACTGGCCTCAAACAAATGCCCTACACTGACTGCCTCAAAAAACTCCAGCTTTACTCCATAGCATATCGCCTACTCCGAGGTGATCTCTGCCTAACATGTAAAGCTATGTCAAACCCAGAGCTGTTGGACATGCTACTCCTAAAGAAATCCCAATCCCTCCGAGCTACATGCTCTAGGGACCTAAACCTTGTCACTACAATAAACAGGACATGCTGCAGGGATAGATTCCTGTCCCAGAGACTTCCCATACTCTGGAACAGGCTACCCATCTATGTCAAGCAAAGTCCTTCATTAGCACTCTTCAAGAAAAATCTTGATGAGTGGATGGGAAATAGGAAGTACACCCTGGGGATCACTTCTGTGCCTCTGCTTGACAGTGGCACAGGAAAATAACTTTCTTGGGTGGCGTAAGCCAGGGAACCTTGTTGGCTAGGCTTACGTATGCCCTTGGGCCGATAGCCTAGTACCTACCTATGAACCTATGAACCTATAAGACAAGGAAGGGAATATATTTCTTAGAAAAGACTGTTTTAATACAAATGTAATGCAAAACCAAGCTGATCATTGTATAGTACTGAGACTTATTTTGTGGGATGATATTAAAGGTAAAGAACTGATCTGAAGAATGTCCATCTACTCATCTCAAAATATAATCTTTCTCTTTTTTTGGCAACAGTCTGTCCATTGTTAGAGATAAGGGCAGAATAACCATAATAACTGGTGGTACATATTATGAATATAGGACTCCATCAATGCATGTCATGTTACAGTTAATACCGATGAGGTCATCAGTAATGAAGTACAATCAATTACAGTTCTCCCCAGGTTAGGATTGCACACCATGTCAATAATCACAAAAACTGCTAGGTACAGTTATGTCAGGAAAATAGCTGACATTAAAGAATTAGTGGAGCCTATATCAATTCATCAGAGATAAAATTCCTTGAACCTCCATTCATCAAACATTATTCAGTGAACGTTCCATTCAGCGAACATTCACATCAGAAATGTTTTACACAGGAAATTGAGTTACTTGTCCACCACTCTGACCATCACAGACAGAGTAGCATATCAAACCCACCAAGGTGGGGGGAGGCTGCACCCTCCCCCCATACTTATGCATACCATCTCCGTGATCGCACTATAGTAGGGAAAAGGGCAAATTTCCTACTGCTGGCCAACTAACTCTGTTCCCTGTGTAAAATGTTCACTGATGTGAATGTTTGCTGAAGGGAACATTTGCTGAATAATGTTCGATGAACAGAGGTTCAGGGAATTTCATCTTTGACAAAGTAATATAGACCTGAATTAATGTAGGTAGGCCCAAAAGCAGCTGTATGTAGACTTCTGGTGATCAACAGTAGATGTAACCATTTCTATTTTTGTGCTGTTGACTGAAGTTACAATGAAGTTTGTTTTTTTTTTGTTTTGTTTTTTTTGTTTTGTTTTGTTTTTTTTTTTTTTCTTTTTTTTTTTGTTTTTGGTCACATCTGTTTGGAAGTATATAGAAAGAATTTTGTCTTTCTTGGGTTCAACAGAAACTGGGATTTTCCAGCCAGAATTTCTTTTTCTTTGGATAAAAACTGATGAGGGTAATTGAGGGTAATAAAGAAGTTATGTTTTTACCATAACGTTCCATCTGAGTAGTAGACTTCATTCTTCTGCACATATGGGTATACAGATCCGATTCAGATCCGAGCCGGCAAAACTTTTCAAGCATCAGCTCCGAGCTCCAAGCCCATCCCTTACCTATATTACATCACTTCCTCCTATCTATCCCCAGATCGAGTTTGCTGACACAAGTGGCAACATAATCACAATCCTAAACAGGAAAAACCTGAAAGTGAGGGGGATGGAGGGAGGGAAGGTGCAGAAGAATGAAGTCTACTACTCAGATGGAATGTTATGGTAAGAACATAACTTCTTTATCTGAAGTAGCTGACTTCATTCATTCTGCACATATGAGACAGAGTCCCCAGCTACTATTATTCCTGGCAGGCCCTTATGGAAGGATATTCCTGAGCACTGCAGAGCCAAAGGATGCTCTCCCTCTAGAAATAAGATCCAATTTATAATGAGAGATGAACGTGTGCGAATTGGCCCAAGTCGCTGCCGCACAGATATCGTCTAACGGAACTCTTGACCAGAAGGCTGCATAAGTGGCCATTGCCCTAGTGGAATGAGCCCTCAATACACCAGGAGGAGATAAACTTTTGTCCTTATAAACCTGTGCAATACAGAGAGTGATCCACCTTGTTAAGGACACTTTCAAAACCGCTTTGCCCAAAAATGGTTTTGAAAAGGAGACAAACAATTGATCCGACTTCCGGACGGGTTTGGTCCTATGGAGGTAAAAACGAAGCTGTCTATGGACATCCAATAAATGAAGCTTACGTTCACCTCTATTTTGGAAATTTGGGAAGAAGACTGGCAAATTTATAGATTGATTAATATTGGCTGTGAGGACACCTTGGGAAGAAAGGAAGGGTTCATACGCAGCAAAACCCTATCCTTGAGGAAAACCAAATGGGGTGCAAGGAGGATAAGGCCTACAACTCAGAAAGTCTCTTGGCTGACGTGATGGCGACCAAGAAGGCTGTCTTCCATGACAAAAACTTCATCGGAACTGAACTGGCTGGCTTGAAGGGGGGAGAGGTCAAAGCCTGAAGGACTAAAGTCAGATCCCAGGGGGGCACCGTTTCTTTAACTGGTGGTCGCAATAAAAAGGTTCCCTTCAGGAAAGCTTTACACAATTCGGCAGAAGCCAGACCAACCTTATTTTCACCCACATGAAAATTAGAGATGGCAGCCAGCTGAACCTTGATGGTAGAAGCACTTGTGCCTGATCGAAAAAGATTGGCCAGAAAATCCAGAATGACCGGAACGGGGGCTGTAAATGGATTCAGATTGCGCTGAGAGGCCCAAACGCAAAAACGTCTTCACTTGCTATTGTAGAGTTTCCTAGTGGAGGCTTTAAGAGAAGCTACCAGAATATTCTTAACAGGGGACGAAAGTCCGGGAGTCCTGATGATCATGGGAACTGGAGCAGCCACACCGTCAGCTTGAGACTGTCCAGGTTGGGCAGGGGCAAGCCCGACGGGTGAGAAATCAGATCCGGGCATGGATCTAGAGTCCATGGAGGAGCCAACAGGTGAGACCACAGGAAGGGAAACCACACTTGACGCGGCCAGAAGGGAGCTATGAGAATGACTTTGCACTGCAGCCGGCAAGCTCTCTGAAGGAACTTGGGAATAAGAGGTAATGGGGGATAAGCATACAGTAGCCCGGGAGGCCAAGCATGGACTAGAGAGTCCCTGGGGACATCCCCCAGAGGGGGGATCAGAGCGAAGAAGTTGCTGCACTTCGCGATGGAAGGAGATGCGAAGAGATCGCAGCAAGGTTGACCCCCAAATACAAAGATCTTCTTCACCACTGATTGTTTCAGAGACCACTCATAAGGCAGAAGGATTGCCCTGCTGAGACAGTCTGCTAGAATGTTGGAGCGTCCTGGGATGTGTGTTGCTATAAGAAACCAGCTGGTGGATATGGCCCACTCCCAAACCCTCATGGTCTCACGACAAAGGGGGTAGGATCGGGTCCCTCCCTGTTTGTTTATATACCAGACTGCAGACATGTTGCCTGATTGAATGGCTACCATCCCTGGAGGTAGGACAGGGTGAAAGGCTCTCAACGCTAAAAGCACTGCCCTCATCTCCAGGACACTGATGTGTAGCTTGGTGTCTGGAGGGGACCACGTGCCCTGGACCGTCCTTCCCAGGAAGTGTCCCACCACCTGAGCTGGGAAGTGTCTGTGGTCACCGTGGCTTGAGCCGGAGGGGCTAGAAAGCTGCACCCCACGAAAATGTCCGCTGATTGAAGCCACCACTGGAGTGACGTTCTGCATGTCCGATTGATTCGGATGTGGAAATTCATCGGAAGGTCTAGCCAGGACCATTGAACTGCTAGATTCCACTGAAGAACTCTCGTGTGAAGACGTGCATGAGGGAGGATAGAGATTGTGGCTGCCATCGAACCCAGGGCCCTGAGAACATTGGCTGCTGTGACTACCGAGTGATCCAAGATAGCCGATACATGGAGTCTGAGAATTTCTATCCTTTCCGGGGTGAGAAAAATCTTTGACTGAATCGAATCCAACCATGCCCCGATGAAGTCTATGAGCTAAACCGGAGCCAGGTGGGACTTGTTGATATTGATCATGATGCCTAACTTGTGAGCCAGACCGAGGAAGTAGTGTAGGGCCTGACACAAGAGACGTTTGGTGGATGCAGTGAAGAGCCAGTCGTCTAGGTATGGGAATACCTGAATGCCCTGAAGTCTCAGGTGAGCCGCTACGACCGCCATAACCTTGGTGAACACCTTGGGGGCTGTGGTGAGACCAAAGGGTATGGCTCTTAATTGAAAGTGACTGGCCCCTAGCCGGAAGCGTAGAAACCTCCTGGAGCTCCTGTGGACCTTGATGTGATAGTAAGCGTCCTGGAGGTCTAACGAACACATCCAGTCGCATTCTGTCAGAAAAGGTAGAATGGACTGTAGAGTGACCATCCGAAATTTTTGTTTCTCTACCGACAGGTTGAGGATAGACAGGTCCAGAATGGGCCTGAGGTCCCCCGTCTTCTTTGGCAGTAAAAAGAACCTGGAGTAGAGGCCTGATCCAGATTGATCTGGGGGGACCGGCTCGATGGCTCATTTTTGCAGCAGCTTTGAAACCTCTAAGGCTGCAGCCTCCCTGTGAGCGGGTGGAACATCTGGAAGGCGTGCTGGAGTTATGGGACATGAAATGAAGGGGAAAGAATATCCTCTGGATATGATGCTTAACACCCAGAGGTCTGCAGTAATGGACTCCCATGCCGCTGGATGTAAGGAAAATCTTCCCCCGACTGCCTCCAGAGTAGAGCAGCTGGACAACCCCTCAGGGTTGCTGTGCGGGTCTGTCGGAAAAAGGTTCCCTAGACCCAAAGTTTCTGGGACCCCCTCTGCCTCTGGGGGACGAGTATTCCTGGGTGTCACAAAAGGACTGTGATTTCCGGAACCACATCTTCTTTTGCCCCTTTTGGTTCCTGGAATAGGACCTCTGGGGGTTAGAGAAGCGGATTCCGAAGGCTGACAAAGTCTTTCCATCCTTCTCACTCTGGGTTAGTGTGTCGCGTACAGTCTTCCCAAAGAGGGATGATCCATCAAAAGGGGCGTTGATGAAAGACACCTTAAAGGGGTCTGCAAATTGACACAGCCTGATCCAGGCATGACGCCTCAAGGCAACGCCTGTACCAGCAGCTCTAGCAGCTCCCTCCATAGCATGAGAGAGGAGACGCATAGAGGTATTTGTCATTGATTTCAGTGTAGTCATCTTCGCAGTGAAAGACTGCTTGTCCTGTTGTGACAGAGACTCCGGGGGTGACTCAGTTACTTCCGATATAAAGTCTTGCTGCAGTCGGATGACATGTGCCAAGTAATTTAGCGCACGAATAGAAAATGTCGCTGATGACTACATGCACTTCCCGAAATGATCCAATGACCTGGACTCTTTGTCTGGTGGATGAACCAAGGAACTCTCCTGTGCCAGTTCCTTCTTTGTGGCAGCTGCAACCACCAAAGCATCTACCGGGGCTCCTTTGGACCATGCCTGCCTGTCTGACGGCAGGGAAAGAATTTTGTCTGGCCTTTTGGGTATAGGCTCTACGGTGACTGGATCCTTCCATGCCCTAGTGGTGATGAGGTCCACCAAAGGGTCTACTGGAGGGGAGACCCAGGAAGTAGATGGGCCCACGCCAAAGGCCTCCAGGAATATGGACTCATCCGCAGAGGGTTTGGGGGTTGACCAACCTCCTCTTTGGCGGAGGATCTCCATAATGTCTCTGAACGAGACATCCTCGGAAGGTGATCTGGGGGAACCCTCTCCTTCCTCCAAGTCCGTATCAGTGGTAATGGACTCAGGGGAGTCCAAGTGCCTCCTCTTACACTTGCGCTTACGAGGTTCCTCTTCAGTGGGACTCTCTGGAGAGGATTCGTAAGCCTCCGGGGGTTCCCTGAGGGGAACAACCTGGGGTTGCTTTGGCATGGGCTGTCCCTGAGACAGGGTAATGGGAGCAGAATCCGAAATCAGAGGGGTCTGGGTAGGATCCAAGTAGGTGAGCTGTGGTCTCAACCCCTGGGAGAGAACCCTTTCCACTACCCTGAACGCCGATGGAGAGCACACCTCCATAGAATGTAAGGAAGAGGCTCTCTCCGGCACCGAAGCAGGGATTGGAGCCGACGGAGGGGTAGTCCGGGCACCGAGGATGGGATCCGAAAGAGCGATATCTCGACCCACAGGTCTGACTCCCCGACCATGGCTCCGAGAGTCTCCTGGATCCGAGATCGGATCCAAGGAACTCAAGGTGACGGCCGGCATCGAGGAAACGAGAACCATCGGCGCCTACCCAACAGCTCCGAACGGCCTCAGACCCGAGAACCCCAAAGCATCGGGTCGGATCAGGGAAGGAGCAATAGGGTGGAACATAGTTGAAGAAGGAGGACCCTCTCCAATGGGAGAGGGCCCTGGCAAGACCCCCATCTGAATCTGGTTCTGGATGAACCTCCTCATCAGCCTGTCCATATCCAGGTCGGAGACACTCCGAGTCGACCTGGAGGAAGCGACCGACTCGGGTCTGGGTCGGATCTGAGGGGAGTGCCTTGGCTCCGACGGCTCCGTCGGCTCCGACGAAAAATGGGTAGAGCGGAGCAGAGGAGAATGAGACCTGGGTGCCTTTGAAGAGGGGCTGGAGAAAGACTCCCTGTCCGGTGATCTTTTTCTGGGCCTGTCCCTCTCCTTGTGGAGCCTCTCCTTATCCCTTCTATCCCTACCTCTCTGGGATGACTCCAATGAAGCAGGCCTGGCGGGAAGTTGAGTCCCTGCCTGCACAGTGTCACTGGCTGGAGAGAAAACCAAGGCAGACTCTAGGACAGAAGCAGGTAGCAGACCCTTAGCCACAAGCTTAGCCCGGCGATCCTTCAAAGCCCTAGGGTTAAAGCCTGAACAATTGTCGCAAGATGCAGACAGATGGGTGACCCCTAAACATAGAGCACACAGAGTGTGGCCATCGGCTGGTGAGAGCTTGTGACCACACTCTGTGCACTTCTTAAAAAGAACCTTAGGCTGTTCAGCCATAGTAGAAACAGTAAAAGCCCTAACGGCCCACTCACACACACACTCTAACAGGGATTGGGCCTACGCGGGAAACTAGTATCACAAACATAAAACACTTATAACTAACTTTTTTTTTTTTTTTTTTTTTACAACTAACACGACGATCGAACGCGAAGGGAGGAAAAGAAAAAGGGAAAGGTATTCACACTCAACTAGCACAAAAAGACCAAAAAACCTTACCACCTTGCTTAGAGCTCAGAGACCACGATGCTGACTCTTAGAGCGGCAAATGAGATCTGGGCATAGATAGGAGGAAGTGATGTAATATAGGTAAGGGAGGGGCTTGGAGCTCGGAGCTGATGCTTGAAAAGTTTTGCTGGCTCGGATCCGAATTGGATCCGTATACCCATATGTGCAGAATGAATGAAGTCAACTACTTCAGATCGAATGTTACATCAGTTGTTTGCTGCTTTAAGCCTCAGTTTAGCTACTAAGGATCACAGCAAAGCAACTGGTTGACTATTTAACTATGCTGATGATGGTTAGCTGGGGAATAGAGTGCATGTACAGAACCCGGAGTATAAAGTCCCACAAGACAAACAGGAAGGAATGAAAATGCTAAATGATAAAGATGAGTGGGGGAGGGACATGCTCAAAAAAAAAAAAAAAAAAAACAGGTGACCTATGTCAAACTTTTAAAGATCAACAGTAACAGCTTCTGTTTATATTTAAAGCCCAACAGTTTCCTGAAAAACAAGGTAAAAACATATGTTCCTGGGATTTGACAAATACATGAATCAAAGTCTTTGCTCTGTCTTTTTAATTTCATAGCATAAAGTTGTTCAAGAGGCACAGGGAATGTTCCACATAAAATACTAGACACAAAAAAAAAAGTTATGTACTCACCATAACGTTCCATGTTTGTAGTCCATCTCGCCCTTCATTCTTACTGATGGGATCGGAGCCGATCCTCGGTTCCGACTTGGCCTAATTTCAAGCTCGAAGTCTTCTCGTTGGCTCGTGGCTAGTTAGGTATCCCATGGTGCACCAGTACAATCCCCAGATCTTGTTTGCTGCTAATTAGGAGAAATAATAATAATAACATACAGAAAGAAGCCAATAATAAAAGGTCTGCAGTGAATAATGATAACAATATTGTTCTGTCTCCAGGTTCTTCCAGGATGGGGGTAGGAGGGTGGGTTCGTAAGAATGAAGGGCGAGATGGACTACAAACATGGAACATTACAGTGAGTACATAACTTCTTTATGTTCTGTAGTCCTATCTCACCTTCATTCTTACTGATGGGACAGCGTCCCTAGCACCCTATTCTTGGGTGGCTCAAGGAAAAATACTCCTGAGTACCGTGGAACCAAAGGATGCTCTACCCCTGGAGGGTAAATCCAATTTGTAATGAATAATAAATGTGTGAGGGGTAGCCCAAGTTGTTGCTGCACAGATATTATCAAGTGTGACCCTGGCTTAAAAGGCTGCAGAGGTAATCTCGTAGAATGAGCCTTGATTTTGAAAGGTAAAGGCCTAACCTCAGAGGTGTAAATGTAAGATATACCACTGTCTTTCTAGTTGCCCACCTCTTATGTTAATCTGACCATATATCTCATTTCTCTCTACTTTCACTGGCTTATGTGAGTAATCACAAAACCATCACTTTTGAAATCCCACCCCTTCAATTATTTAAATTTATTGGCCATCCTACAGTATTTCATAGTACCAAAATACAAAAGTAACCACCCCTTTCAGTCCATCTTGCTGTTTTAAAAATAGTAACTCTCCACTAAACCTTAACTTTTTAAACAGGTAAAACTCAAGTTACCTACTTTCATATCTAACTTCTCTAGTGCACACTGCAGAGTGCATTCTTTTCAATCTTACCTTTAAGCATCCCTGTTACTAGCACTTTCTCTAATACCTAAAAGATCATCTCTACTTGACTCCAAGTAGACTTTTCTCTATCTGTTAAACCTAGCACTTGCTCCTACAGTACTTATTACCTTGATACGGCACTCTTATAGATAGCACCCCAAAAGGCAAACCCCATTTCTCGGTCACTCACGTCCCCGGAATCTCTTTTAAAGTTTTTTGTCTAGTCCTTCTAGCATGTCGAGGGATCAGTTGCTAGTGTCCTCTCCTGCTCAGCTGGTGAACCTGGGAATATTGAGGCAATGTTACAATTGCCTCATGTACACAGACAACCCTCTCCTCCTCCCACAAAACACAAATACATGCGAGAGATGCAACTATACGGCCAAACTGGAGGCTGAGCTCTCTCAACATAGGACTGGCAAGACCAGTCAGGAGGAGAAGGTTACCACACACACTATAGACCCAGTCTCACATAGTACCATCACAACCTCAAATCATACACATAAACACACAAAGACATACTCGGCTCTGATCAAAAATCTACCAAAACAGCAGAGGCCACCAAAGCAGACACCCAAACAACCACCACCTCAGAACACAACACCTGCAACACATAGACCTCACAGTCAGAGTGTCAAACAGTCACAGCCCTTAAGGCCAAACACAATGCCAGACACACTAGTCATTGGTGACTCCATAGTCAGACACACTGACGTCCCGCCACCAGACTGAGTAAGGAGAAGGTCACAGTAAGCTGCCTGTCGGGCGCTAGAATCCGCCACATAACGCAAGCACTCAGGTCTCTCAACAGCAGGTACAAATATGACTCAGTCATTGTCCACGCTGGTGTAAACGACCTGAGACGTACCTCCTTGGACTACATGAAAAGAGACATTGAGGAGCTCTCTGATTATGTAGCCCAGGCAGGTATGACCCTGACCTTGAGCAGTATCCTACCTTCACCAAGAATGATGCCACAATACAGAGATAAGATGATCAGCTTTAACAATTGGCTTAAACTCTGGTGTCATTCAAAGGGGATCCAATGTCTGTCTGCCTGGGATGACATGCTGGACAAGCCACGCTGCTTCAAGGGACGGCTTGCACCTGTCACCCTGGGATTCCGGATATTGGCAAAGGCTCTTGCCACCCCATAGTGCCTTTTTTAGGCAAGGCTCAAATTCTAAACCTACCACCCTAGAACACAAAAAAGGAAAAACAACTAAGGGTAATGCTGCTCAATGCCAGAAGTCTAAATCTCAAAATGCACGCACTCGAGGCCCTTCTCAGTATGGAGAACATCGATGTCTGTGCAGTGACAGAAACCTGGTTCAAGGCTCCTGAGAGCACCCCAGCACTATCAGGTTTTACCTCTTATCATGCGTTCCGGCCCCAAAATCCGGACAATACCAAGAAAGGAGGGGGGGGTATCCATATTCATCAAAGACACCCACACCTCAAGACTGGTGGCAACGCACGATGCATCGGACACCATCCAGGTGCAATTAACCATAGGCAAGACTGATCTGCAAATTGTAGCATGTTACAGGCCACCCTCACAAACTCAGGAACCTCACATGGCCTTCCTGAAAACACTAGAGGGGATAAATGTATCACCAAACACCATCATACTAGGTGACTTCAATTACCCTAATATAGACTGGGAACACTACTCAAGCCCAAACACCCTAGCCCAAAAGTTCCTGGAATTCATAAACTCAAATGCCATGGAACAACTAGTCACCATCCCCACAAGAGGAGAAAACATACTTGATCTCATCATCACGAACATGGGAGCACAATGTTCAACACCGGAAGTATACCCCTCACTGGTGAGATCAGATCACAAACTAATCTCGCTGGAGGTCCTCATCCCACCCCCACCTGAAATGAAAAAGACCACAGTAAAGCACTTCTCGAAGCCGACTTCACACTTCTAAAGACTAGTGTGGTCTCCTTTAAGGCCCCCGAGCCGACGGAAAACAGTACTCAAGCCGCTGAATCACTTACAAATGCCTTCTACCAGCACCTGCAGGACTGCATGGATAAGGCAATCCCAAGCAAAACAAAGACTCTTTGTACCAAAGGCAAGCGTCCACCCTGGTGGACCCCAGCCATAAACAAACTCTACAACAAAAGGAGGAAGCTACTACAAGATAGAGCAAAATCCTTAAAAGGTAAGACACCCTTGATCACTATAAGTAAAAAACTAAGAGCTCTCATAAAATCATCCAAAGCAAATTTTGAGAGAAAAATAGCTAAAGACTCAAAAGACAATCATAAGGCCTTCTTTAGCTATGTTAGAAACCTGGGAGGAAACTGCCAGATATGCTCAGAACTAGTTCAAAATGATGTGAAGATTACTGATCCTACAGACATTGCCAACATACTGGCTGACAGGTTCAGTGCAAACTTCTCCCCTCCCCAAAAAGGAGAGATATCTATACCAAGCGATTGCAGCCCCCAAACATCTCCAAGCCCAAGTGAGAACTGCTCTCTCCAAAGCAAAAACACAGCATCCATGGGACCTGATGGTGTCCCCGGCTGTGTGCTCCACGAACTCAACGAGGAATTAAACCCACAGCTAGGACAGCTGTTTAATCATAGTCTTACCTCTGGATACGCACCCAGGAGTGGCGCACTGCAACTGTGGTCCCACTTCAAAAGGCGGTGCCTCCACCGACCCTGGAAATTACCGCCCATTAGCTTGACAAGCCTTATCTGCAAAGCCATGGAGAGGATCATAATGGACCTCATAAATAAAGACATAGGGAATTTGCAGACTTTGGATCCATCCCAGTTTGGCTTTGTCAAAGGCAGATCATGCCTTCTAAACTTGGTTGACTTTTTGAAACAGTCACCAATGCCATTGATGAGGAAAGGCAGTCCATACAGCCTACCTCGATCTGGCGAAGGCCTTTGATACAATACCCCACTCGGGTATCATTGAAAAACTCATCAGCTTAAATGTTAACCCATACATCACAAGATGGGTTGCAAACTGGCTGAGTGACAGAACCCACAGGGTCAGAGTTGCTGGCGCCATGTCAGACTCAAAGCCTGTCACAAGTGGTGTACCACAGGGCTCAGTCCTGGGCCCACTCTTGTTTGGCATCTACTTTTCAAGTACAAGCAAACACAGGAGGGTTATGGCTGACAAAGTTTGCAGATGACTGCAAACTGGGCCATAGTAGAAAACACATCTGACACAGATATCCTTCAGAAGGGTCTCACAGAAACGGATAACTGGTGCCAGAGCCATGGCCTAAAGTTAAATGCCAAAAATGCATAGTCATACCCTTCGGGAAAAACAAGGTTACCCTAGCTACCAAATAGGTGGCAATCCACTGAGTACAGAAGAAGTTATCAGGGACCTGGGGACCCAGGTTGATAGTAGTCTGTCATTCGACACCCATGTAGCTAAAGTAGTTAGGAAGACCTTCTACATTGCCCACCTTATCATGAAGGGATTCTCATCTAGATCAAGGGAGGTCATAGTCTCCCTATACTCATCACTCATCAGACCAATGATTGAGTACAATGCCCCATTCGAACGTATCTGACCCGACACTTGCAGCAGCTGGAGAGGCCACAAAAGTTCCTCACCAAAAGGATAAAGGGTCTCAAACATCTGTCCTATGCTGCCCGACTGAAAGAACTCCAGCTCTATTCAGTCGCTACGCTGCTCAGAGGTGACCTTTGCCTAACATACAAGGCCATGTCAAACCCAGATTTGATGAATATGCTTCACCTCAAAAATCTAGATCCGTCAGAGCCACAAGGGCGGAGACTTAAACCTCGACACGGCTATTAATAGGACGTGCTGGAGGGATAGATTCATCACCCAAAGACTCCCTATGCTGTGGAATAAAATCCCGGTATATGTGAGGCAGAGCACCTCGCTGGCCTTGTTCAAGAGAAATCTTGACCAATGGATGGGAGATCGCAGATATACCCCAGGGATTACCTCAGTGTCACTGCTCAACAGAGGCACAGCAAAATAATGGGTATAGTTCCCCATACTAAAGGGGTGGCGTAAGCCACAAAACTATGGGCTAGGCTTGTAAATGCCCTCGGGCAGATAGCCTAGTATGAACCTATGAACCTATGAACCTAAATAGAGAATCTCCTCCATTTACTGGAATATAGTCTCCTAGTGGGGTCTATATTAGAACACCGAACATTCAAAATGTCGAGTGTTCTAATATCAAACCCTATGAATCGAAAATTTAAAACATCAAACATTCAGAACAGCATTTTTTTTCCTAGGTAAAAAAATTCACTGTTCCAAAACACATACACACAACACAAGCACACCAAACAAACAGCAATCCACACACATACACCTAAACTCTTACACCTAACCCTACACTGCTGATGATGTATTAGCTGGGGAATAGAGTGCATGTATAGAACCCTGAGTATAAAGTCCCACAAGACAAACAGGAAGGAATGAAAATGCTCTAAATGATAAAGATGAGTGGGGGAGGGACATGCTCAAAAAAAGCAGCAAACAACTGATGTAACATTCGATTACCCTCAATTACTCTCATCAGTTTTTATCCAAAGAAAAAGAAATTCTGGCTGGACAATCCCAGTTTTTGTTGAATCCAAGAAAGACAAAATCCACTTACCTTAACCCAAACCCTAACCCTAAGGTCCGTCACTATCGCACAGTCATCTCACCCACACCCTAACCCTAACTCACCTACCTTGCCCTAACCCTCACGTCCATACAATCGCACACTTACCTGACCCGTGCCCTAACCATAAATCACCTAACCCTCACGTCCACACAATCGCACACTTACCTGAACCCGACCCGTAACTTTCCACCACAGAGCTGAAAATACCAAAGCAACAGAAACAGACAACCAAATTCTTTCCCTAGGAAAAAATTCAGTTTTCTGTTTCTTCGATATTTTCAGTATTCACTGAAAATGGGTCAATATTAGAACACTCGAAATTTTGAACGTTCGGTGTTCTAATATAGACCCGCCTAGTGGAGGGTTTATGAGAGGACGTTAGGATATGAGTCACAGAGGGTGAGAAGTCATGAAGCCTGACTAGGGATGGAACTGGAGCAGCCAAGCTGTCAAATTGAGGGTGTGTAACGCGAGATGAAGCGAACCTGACATGTGCATCAAGAGATCTGGCACTGGGTCTAGAATCCAAGGATTGTCTAGGAGAAGAGGCCCGAGAAAGGGGAACCAAACCTGATAAGGCCAGTAAGGAGCAATGAGGATCAGTTTGCTTCTGAATAACCTTGGGTATGAGAGGAAAGGGAGGAAAAGCATAAAGGAGACCCAGGGGCCAATCGTGAACAAATGCATCTCTCGGTGACTCCCCCAGAGGAGGGATGAGGGAGAAATAGCTGCTGCATTTGGCATTGCTTGGGCTGGCAAAGAGATCACAGCAAGGCTGTCCCCATCTGCAGAAGATCTGATCCGCTACTTCCTGCTTCAGAGACCACTCGTGAGGCATCAAGATTGCCCTGCTAAGCTTGTCGGCTATCACGTATGTTGTCCCTGGAATGTGCGTTTCCACCAGAAAATGCTGGGAAGATATCGCCCATTTCCAAATCCGAATGGCCTCAGGTATGATCTGGTTCCTCCTTGTTTGTTGATATACCATACTACTGACATGTTGTCTGATTATATCGCAATCATCCCAAGAGGCAGAAGGTCATGTAGTGCTTGCAACGCCAGGAGCACCGCCCTCATCTCTAGAATGCTGATATGCAGGTGAGCCTCATTATCTTGCCATGTGCCTTGGGCAGTCCTGCCTAGATAATGCCCTCCCCCCATCCATGAAGCATCCATGGTCACAGTGGCAGTGGGTTGGCGAGGGACAAATGAAGTGCCCGTGGTTAACTAGTTGGGTTGAGTCCACCAAATGAGGTCCTTCTTGCAAGAGTCTGTCAGCAGTATGTGATGAGATAATGGTAGGTGTTGGAAGGACCACTGGGACGACAGCAGCCACTGAAGAACCCTCGTGTAGTCTGGCTAGCGGCACTAATAGTATGGTGGAAGCCATTGTCCCTAGAAGCTTCAGAATAGTCTTGGCCTTGACTTTTCATAGGGGGAGAAGACATGGAATTTGAAGAACCAGGTTCTGTGCCCTTTCTACTGGAAGATAAGCCAACATGCCTACTGTGTCTATCTCTGCGCCTATAAAATTCACAAATTGAGAGGGCAGTAAGGCAGATTTTTCCCAATTGATAGAAATCCCCAACTGGGCAAAAAGTTGAATGTCAGCGTCCCAGGTCTGAAGAAGTAGATGCCTGGGGGGAGCGGTCAGAAGCCAGTCGTCCAGATGCAGAAACACCTGGAATCCTCAATGTCTCAGATGAGCTGTCACTACTCCCATACACTTGGTGAATACCCTGGGAGCTGTGGTGAGAACAAAGGGCAGAGCACGAAGCTGGTAATGACTGTCTCCCAGCCGGAAGTGTAGATAAATCCTCAATGTCCTGTCCATTTTTATGTGGTAGTAAGCATCTTGGAGGTCTACTGAGCACATTCAAGTGTCTTTCCCTAGTAACGGGAGTATAGACTGCAGTGTCACCATCCAGAACTTGTCCATCTTTACTGATTCATTCAATCTGCTGAGGTCCAAGATGGGCCTCCAGTCCCTTGTACGTTGTGACACTAAAAAGAATCTGGAGTAAGTTCCGGATCCTATTTGGTCTGCTGGGACAGTTTGGATGACTCTTTTTGCCAGCAACTTGTTGACCTTCACAGCTGCCTGATCCCTGTGATTGGGTGGAACATCCGTGATCCTCTTGGGAACATAGGGTGGCAGAGAAAAGGGTATGACATAACCTCTGGTAATAATTCTTTGTACCCATTTGTCTTGAGTGATACTTAGCCAGGCTTCTGGATACAAAGAAATGCGACCCCCGACCGGCTCCAGAGAAGCACAGTCGGGCCCCACATCAGGAGCGCTGGTACGACTGGCCCCTAAAGGAATCGTGGCCTCCCTGATTTTGCGGTCCGCCCCTGCCTCTAGGACGACGTCTACCATTTCCTCCTCCTCCTCTGCCTCTGAAGGAGGAGTCACCCAGTGCATCTTGGAAAAACCTCTGGGACTTCTTGAACCACATTTTACCACCTCTCTGACCCTTAGGGTATGGTCTAGAGGGGACAGTAAAATGTACTCCCATGGCAAAGAGTGTTTTTCCTTCTTGCTCGCACCGGGTGAGTGTGTCCTTTACCTTGGGTCCAAACAATGAAGAACTGTCGAAGGGGGCATTGGTAAAGGTAGACTTGAATGGTTCCGCTAAATTACACAAACGCATCCATCGGCTGCATACGAGATAAGCCTCATGGACGAGTTGACAATGAGAGTTCAAGGAGGACAACGGGGCAGACACCTTGTCAGGGACTCCTTCAGTACATGTACCTTGTAGAGAATCTCCTAATTCCTTAAGGAGATCTCGCTGAAGCCTCGTAAAGTGTGTAAGGTAGTTCAGCGATCTAAGAGTAAATGCCACTGACGAGAAGATATGCTTCCCATATCTGGCCATTGTTCGAGATTCCTTATTCGGAGGATGAACAGAAGAAGAAGTTTCTGCTAGCTCCTTCTTAGTGGCCACCACCACCACCATGGCATCTACGGGAACACCTTTAGACAAAAATGTATTTTCCCTGGGCACAGAAAAAAACTTATTTGGTCTCCTGGGGACTGGCTCCACGGTATCAGGAGTATCCCACACCTTCCAACTAACTAGCTCCATCAGTTCATCGAAGGGTGGAGACACCCAAAGGGCTGAAGGTTAAGACCTGAAAGCCTTCAGGTACACTGACTCCTCATCAGAAGGGGTGACAGTGGGCCAGCCACACCTCTGCTTAAGGATTTCCAGGATGTCTACGAAGGAGACATCATCAGAGGACGACTTGGGGGACCCTTCTGACTCCTCGTGGTCAGTGTCCGAGGTAAGACACTCATCCTGTGAGTCGACATGCTTCCTCTTGCATGTTCTTGCCGTGGGGGCTCCTTGGAAGGATATTCCTGGGAAGTCTCGGAAGAGTGGGGGCCACCAGCCAGTGGCTCCTGAGGCTGCGGGTCTCTGTAGTCCAGAGAGAGAGTAGAAGCTGAGACAGAAGTAGGTGCCCTAGGGGGGAGAGTGTTGGTACTCCTGGTAGGAGCTGATGATCGGGACAGCACACTCCTCATCATCTCGCATGCCAACCTCTCCGGCTCCGAAGACCGAGGATGCCATTGGTTCCAGAGCCATCAGCTATGAGACAGACGTAGGGTCTGAGCTCACCCTCACCAACACGCCGAGAGGAAGGCTTGGAGCCAAAGAGGTTTGGTTCCAGGCATCCCTGTCGGGGCCGACCAGGGAGCTTCAGCTCCTAGACACCACGGACAGCACTGAGAGTGCCGGAGTGGAACTCGGTTCCGAAACAACCTCAGGGGGAGCTGGAACCGAGGGTTCCACCAGCGGTACCAAACACTCCAGCTCCAAAAGACCAGCATGGCTCAGAGGAGGAATCACCAAAGGGGGGACGGACTCAAGTGGCCCCGGAAACGACTGGGTCAGAGACAACAACAATTTAGGTAAGGCAGATGACTTCAGAAGTCTCAGCACTACCCTCTCTACATCTTCTTCTGATAAACTCCTGGAAGACCTGGAGGACAGAGTAGGAGAACGAGATCTCTGCAGTATGGGTGACTTTAATGTAGGGGAGACCAGTAAGGGATCCGTAGACCGGCTACATTGAATACTCTCAGTGGTCGGCTCCGAACTACTTGGTGCCGACCCTGTAACCACACTAGTAAAACTCTCAATTGGCTCCGAACTCAGTGGGGCTGATGAGACAGTAATTTTGTCCGACTTAGTAATTTTAAGAGGTGGTTCCGAGACACCAGCTGGCACCAGGGAGGGCCTCTTAGAGGATTTGGATTTTTTCTTTTTAGATCCCTGAGATCTAGCAGATGAGGAAGAGCTAGCCAGATCTTCCTCAAAAGAAGGCTTTAGGAGACCTTTTAGAATGAGTGTATTTTTTCTCTCTCGCAACACCCTAGCACTAAAAGAGTGACAAAATAAGCAAGTTTCTTGTAAGTGGATGGCTCCAAGACAGTAAACGCAGTTACTGTGGCCATCCATTATGGACATCTTCTGTGAGCATTTTACACATTTTTTAAAGCCAGATGGCTTATGGTCCCTGCCTTCCTTAGACATCTCACCGAAGATGAACTCACACACACACACACACACACACACACACACACACACACACACACACACACACACACACACACACAGAGGAAAGAAAGTTGGAGGACTAGGTACTCTAACTTAAATCAGCCTAGCCCTACAGGAACCGGTAAAGAAACACCACAAGGACTAGGTCCTCTAACTTAAATGGGCCTAGCACAGGTAGGAAAGAAAGGGAAACTAGGTCCTCTAACTAAAACGGACCTAGGGGATACAGAAACAAGTACAGAGACTCGCACACACACTAGAACAGGAATATAGTCTAAATTGTGGAAAACACAAAGAACAAGGTCAATAGAATCTCGTTCTGTCTGTAACACTACTAACAGAAAATATCAGCAAGCGGACGCTCCGCAAAAAAGTTATTATTTACAGTATTTAAGCAAGCACACACAGCCTAAACTAAGTGCAAAAGGCACCTACAACTACTAATATCAAAGGTATGAAAACAGTAATATAGGAGTCTACATAACTATATCAACGAAGTGAAAACTGGCACACAGGATACCAAGTACTATAAGGCCAACTGCCAATTGTACTTAACAAAACTGCACACAAAAGGTGCTCTACTAAACGCTAACTATCTAAATGCAAACACTACACAAACTATAGCTATAACATGCTATATAACACTTTCAAAATTGAAATTAGAAGATTTATCCAAAATATTTGAAGAAAATGTGTAAAACTTAGCCATGGCCAAGAAGAAGCACATCCAAACTCGTTGATGTGGCAAACAAGATCTGGGGATTGTACTTGTGCAACATGGGATACCTAGCCATAAGCCAATGAGAAGACTTTGAGCTTGTAATTAGGCCGAGTAGAAGCCGAGGATTGGCTCCGATCCCATCAGTAAGAATAAAGGCAAGATACACAACATTTAATATTTAAAGAGGGAATACAAAATGCAAGCTCAAATTTTGAAAAGGGATCAGAGTAGTTGATTAGAAGGCCATCCTTACTTAAAATACAGCAATACTGAAACAGACATAAAAAGCCTCCACTCCTTGCAGAAACATATTTTTTTATTTATTTACTTATTGAGCTGAGCAGATAACCAGACACTAACGTTGCAGTTACAACAACAGTTTACAAAGAAAAACTGAACATGTTTACAGTAGAACAACTATCCAGGTAGCAGTGCAAGTACAACTGTAAAGCCAAACAAGGAATAAACAGGTCACATTTCATAACACGCAGCCAAGGTAGAAAGAACAAATAGGCTTTGTGAAACTTTTGCATGCTCTCTCTGTGACACTTCATATTTAAAAAAGTGAAGATGTTATATTCAAGGAAAATATTACGAGCACAATAATATTTCCCAACTACACAATACACAGTAGAAAGACCCCTAATCCAGATGTTGAAATCATGTACAGTTTGCAAACACAAGCATGCATAGGTTCATAGGAGGTTACTAGGCTAGTGGCCCTAGAACCATTACAAGCCTAGCCATATTAATCCCAAATTGCGTTAATTGTTCTTGGTTAGATGGATGTAATTCGCAGAGCAAGTTTATGATAAACATTGACTACCCCTTTCCATGAGGGACATAGGTGCCACCCCCAGGGTGAATCTGCAGTCTCCCATCCATTTGTCCAGGTTGTGCTTGAATAGGGTTAGTGAGGACCTCTGCTTCACGTGAACTGGAAGTTTATGCCAGAGTACCGGCAATCTCTGGGAGATACATCTGCCTCTCCAGCATGTTTTATTAATGTCACTGGCAAGGTTAAGAGCGCTTGAGCAAGTGACTCTTGTGTCATTTGACTTGTGGGTGTGCAGCATTTCCATTAGGGCAGGCTCAGAGTCTGCCCTGTAGGCCAGGCACAAGTCACCTCTTAACAGCCTATACAATACAGAGTACAGTGACAGGGCTTTTAGTCGATCCATGTAAGTCATGATTTGGAGGCCATGTATTTTCTTGGAGAGAAACCTCTGTGGTCTTTCCATAATTCAAAGACTAGACGTTTGAATACATTTCTATACAAGTTCCAGGTATGTAGCAGGATTAACACAAACTGTATGTACAATTATCTAACAATAACCTCTTCTCCTAAATTAAAAAGGGCAGGGGTAGGGTGTTTTTTAGTTGTATTTCCCTGTATTTCTAATTATTCTTTACTCATACATCTCTAGATAAGGGCCGCTAAATGTGGGAAAGCTTGATACAACTTACTAACAGCCCAACAGTCTTCTCTCCTGTAGCTATGTCAGTGCTGTAGTAGATAAGACTACTCCTTAAATACCATCTATGGGGTCTATGTGTGTTTATGCCAACGCTCCATGGGAGATAATACCTGCATACCAAGTAGCTGCTACCTATCTCACAACTTTGTGAATTTCCCTGGCATATTTTTAATTGTGAAATAAGAAATTAGTGTATATGTTGTTGTATGCCAATGCTCCCTGGGAATTAAGACCACATACAAAGCAGCTGCTTCCTGCTTCGGAACTGGTGAACTTCCCTGGCAAACATTTACTTTTGTAATACAACCCCTGTGAGGAATTGTCTTTTTTTTTAAAGGCAATTGCAAATTAGTAATTGTTAACTTTGCTTTAATATACTTTAACAGGTTTTAGATTCTGTTATGTTGCTAGGCTGAAGTACTAAACCTAGTCTTAGAGCAATTCAGTTAGAAATGTATAATTAGTATTTTTTACAGACTTGTAGAACTGTGAAATACCTCACTGTATCTGTACACTTAAGGTTCTTCTTTTTGAAGCTGTATCACTTTGTTTAAATATCCCCTTCTTCTTACCTTTTTTCCTTCCTAGCAATCTCTCCACAACCTTGCATTAAGGGACCTGCCTGGCTCCTAAGGACCCCTGAACCACCTCAAGCCTTGCCTAACTGGACCATCCTCTATTTCTGCTGCCCTGTGCTCCCACCTGACTGTACTGAACTTACTAAGTATGTTTTACAATTGACCCATTTTGAAGGCTAATCTGCTTAATTCATATTGTAATTACACTTTATAAAGTAATTTAGCCTCTGGGTCAGGAAAACCAGCAGCCAGTCCCCTCTCCCCGATTTTAGTCTCCTGAAAGATTTACCCCTCACTACCTACCTTATCCTTCCTACCAGCTGATTCTTTACCTGGCTACCTGCTACCACTTCTTTTCTGCCCACTAGGTGGCAGTGTACTCTAGGCTTCATGCCCTTACTCACTCCCCTTATTCTCTCTTAGTCTCTGCTCACAGATCTTCTTTTTTTCTGCCCCCTCTCATCCCTTGCCCAGTAGCCTGACTTCTCCCCCTTCTACCTCTTCTTCTGTTTCTAGGCTGTACTTTCCCCTCTTCTTCTGTTTCTAGGCTGTACTTTCCTCTTCTCCTACCTACTATAAAATATAACGCTCCATAGTTCCCCCCTCCTCTCTGTCCTACTCCTTATCTGCTCTTCTAGCAGCTACTTACCTGCTTCGCTACCTCTCCCTGGGGTTCTGCTGCTCACTGATTGCCTCTGCTCACTCTGCCTCTACTTGCTCTAGCCCACTCCGTTTGCCCTACAGGCTCACTCCGCTCCCCTACCCTACCCCCAATTTCCACCCACCCCCCAGTGCTGCTACATTTACACATCCTTAGCCACACCCACTATACTCCTCAACCTATCACCACAAACCATCAATTATCTACCCTTCCCCTTGCAAACTCTATACTTAATCAACCCCTCCATACTGCAGGAATACAATAATCAGTGGACTCTACCTCTATACCCTCAGCTACCTCCCCCTTTATTGACCCCCTATCTATTGTATCATTCCATATCCCACAGTTTTTACTTTATCAAACATTCTACATAACCTCTCTACCCTATTAACTAAAATTATCTTCTTTCACAATCCAAACCGGAATAAATATCTTCTTATTACTTCTACACTAATCTTCTTAGCATTACCCTATGCTCTAACCTTCTACGAACATGTCTCCCTAACTTATAACATACCTCCCCACTATCAAACTCAACCTACCACACACCCAAGCTCCCTCTCTCATAGCAACATAACCTCATCAACAATCTACCTACTCCCTAGATTTCATAGATCTTCCCATGTCACCTACATCTACAGTAAGAATACCTCACTCAAATAGTATATAAGAACTATACTAAAACATCCCACAAAACTTCTATCTCATGGTGATATCCATCCAAATCCTGGCCCAAATTCACATATCAACAACATCCCACAAAAACAAACTACTAAGGTTTTCTCTAACCCTATACAGTTAGTGAACCCTCTCAGAATAGCGCAACTCAATATCCGCAGCATTAACAACAAACTCAGTCAATTGCATGCTCTTTTACACATACATGCATTTGATATCCTTTGCCTTACAGAAACCTGGCTTAAACCCTCTACACGGGATCTAGAAATAACCCCACCTGGATATAGCATCCTTAGATGTGACCGCACTTCCAAGAAAGGTGGAGGTGTAGCTATACTATATAAATCTGAACTATTACTCTCAACCTTTAATGTGTTACCACCCTCTATCAATAATGCAGAAACCCTGTCCATCAAACTCCAACTTAATAAATCTAAATCCATTTATATTATCTGTACCTATATTCCTCCAGGAAACAACATTAACACTCTTGAAAACATTCTTAGTAGTCTCTCCACCCTTCTACCCCAAGAAACAATTGTACTTGGAGATTTTAACATCGACTGGACTACTTGTAACTTCCCCAATCCTTCCACCCATATTAATCTTCATGGCTTCTCTCAAATAATGAACTCCCCCACTAGAATTCATAAACCTAATAATAAAGAAACCATCCTTGACTGGATCCTTATAAATGGTCATCCTGGAACCTATACAACAGGAACACTACCAGATGACATTAGTGACCATGTTCTAACCTATATAACAAAGCAAAAGCCTCACAGTCCTAAAAATAATACTTTTAAATCCTATCACTCAAAGAAGCACTTTAAAGCAGAAAGCTTTCAAAGTGAACTTAACGCCTGTGACTGGTCACCACTGAAACTACTCAAACTAGATGAAGCGGTTTCCTACTTTAATACTAAATTCCTAGAAATCCTAGATCTCCACGCCCCCTTGCGCTCTTCCCGAGTTAGGAGCAAACCAGCCCCATGGCTCACAAAACAAACCAAGGAAAAAATATTCCTTAGGAACAGAATATGGGCCAAATGGAGAGCCACTAAGAGCTCTGCAGACCAGCTACTATATAAACAACTAAGAAATGCAACGAAAAGAGACATTATCCTAGACAAAAAAAACTTTTATCACCACCTTCAACAATCTCACCCAAAAAACCCTCAAAAGTTCTGGTCAGGCATTAATAAACTTCTCCAACCAGGACATACCAAAACGCCAGCACCTTCCTCTATTCCCAACAACAATCCCCTACTAATAGCTGATGCCTTCAACAAGTACTTCACAGAAATTATCATAACTCTTGCAAAAACACTACCTCACACTCCCCCCACCCCTTTCCAAAACACTAGCAGCTCAGTGCCCTCCTTCCATATACAACCCGTACCAACATCCTATATCTGCAAACTTCTTCAAAAGCTCAAACCCTGTACCCCTTCTGCAGACCACTTACCACCCGAATTCCTCCAAATAGCAGCCAAAGCCATTGCATACCCAATATCCATCCTTATTAACAGAACAATCACAGAAAGTAACATCCCATCCATATGGAAAGTCTCTCACATCATCCCATTACATAAAGGAGGCAAATCCACTGATATCTCTAATTTCCAACCAATTGCACTACTCTCCCCACTGGCCAAAATTATGGAAAAATGTGTTCACCACCAACTACTTCAACATCTGCTCCAAAACAATCTACTGGCCAACTGCCAGCATGGCTTCAGACCCTTTCATAGCACAACTACCGCCTTGCTAACCTTCACTGACTGTATAAACAGGAATCGAAATAATAACTCCCTATCTTTTGCATTATTCATTGACCTATCAAAAGCCTTTGATATGGTTAACCATGACTTTTTAATTAGTGAGCTAAAAGCCCAATCTCTTGACCCACAAACAATAAGTTGGTTTACATCCTATCTAGAAAATAGACAACAAGCAGTACTCTGGGACAACAATCTCTCCTCACCTATTCCCGTAAACATTGGAGTCCCTCAAGGCTCTATTCTAGGCCCTCTTCTATTCTCCATTTTTACTAATAATCTCAACACTATTTTTCCTAAAGCCACCTGCATACAATACGCCGATGACTCAACTTTAATCTGTACAGCTAAGTCATCAACCTCTCTTCAGACCTTGACTCAAACAGTATTTAATACTGTAGAAACATGGTTTACCCACCATTGCCTCCTCCTAAATCCAAAAAAACCAAATTACTGCTTTTCTCTCCCACCCAAAAATCACCAGAATTCAACTTTACAATTACCTCCAACGATGGAACTACGATTACCCCAGATACTAACACACGTCTCCTGGGCATAAACATAGATAATAAACTTAGCTATGACAACCATATCAATAACACCATCCAAACTGTCAATAAAAAATTAGGCTCCCTGTATAGACTCAGACCCTACCTCACACCACTAGCGAGAACCTCTATTGCCCAAACTCACCTCATCTCTACCCTTTTCTATGCTTCTGCTATATACACCAACCTATCAAAATACAACATAAACAAACTGGAAACTAGCTATAACAACATAGCCAGATTTGCCACAGGGGACCCTTTCAGAACCCACCACTGCCACAACTTCAAACAACTAGGATGGTCAGAGCTACAAAACCAACTATTGTATTATCAACTTGTTATCACACAAAAATTCTTCATCACCCAAATAACTCCCCAATCCTCACTAACCTGATCACCCCTTATAAAAATCTTTCAACACTTCGCTCTGCAAACAAACTACTAATTTCTAATGTCAAATCTAACAATAAAGCGGGGGACTCACTATTTACCAATATTGTGGGCAAAATTTGGAATAACCTTCCTATTACACTCACATCTCTCTCATCAACATCTCTCTTCAAGAAACACCTAAAAGAACACCAGCAACTACTCTGGCTCTGTCCCTGTTCAAAACCAGACTGAACCATAGTTCCCCTTGCACTACCCCTATCTTCCCTGCTATGACCTCTTTGTAACTAAACTCCTCAGAAGTCACCTGTACACTATCTAGTGCTTTGTTTGTTCTTTCTTCTTTCATCTATTTCCTTCAATCTTTCTTCTTTCTACCCCATATGACTCAATAACTATGAACCCTTGTTTTCTCCTACACTTTTGCCAATTAAAGTTTTCCTGTGCCTCTATACTTATTTCTTAAACATAAGTCTTATTTTTTATATCTTTTTTCTATCCAAATATTAATCCTCTCATGTGTAGTAATTCATATAAATATGCTTTTTAAGTATTGAAATTTTAACTGCTGTAGACTTGTTTTTATCTATTGTATTTTTAACTACTGTTTTTATGTAATTTTACTTAACTCAGAGCTTATCTCCCTGGGCCTCTACTGAAAAAGGATATGTATCCAGCTAGACTAGCCCAGTCAACAAATGTAAAATAAATAAAATAAATAAATAAATCTAGACATAATATATCAATTTCATATGATGCTGTCACGAAAGGAGATACTGCCAGCACAACTACAGTACCTGGAATTTGGAAAATAATTATATGTCATTGGTGAATATCGAAATGATTTGTGTAAGATGCTTGTGTTACAACTGTATTAGATCTGTATGTTATGTGTATATCAAACTGCTGGTACAGAAGCGTGTATTGAAAAGGTATTTTGTAAAGTATTGAGCTTAAAGATGTCTCCACAGTCTGCCCTGCTGGAAGAGAGCAGAAATGTACATGTACTCTTGTAACTGTTTAAATGTATATATTTTAACAGTGGAAACTGGAATACAGGCGGCTAACTTCAGAAAAATAGCTGAAATTAAATGACTTTATGGCAGCAAGGAGACACAATGTCTAAAACAAGCGAACTTTCTGTATTTTCTTGGAAGTGGTTGATTGTTTTATGACTTCCAGTTTTTGCCATAGATCTGAGGAAAAGCCCTTGTCTATGTATTTTTACAGCGAGATGCTAAATGTTACCAGCTGCCATCAACAGTTGTTTTGAGCCGGGAACTAGGAGTCAGATGACAAGAAATGATGTCATTCTGCCAGCTAGCCCAGCAGTAATATTGTGGCTGATCTGTCTGGAGATATTTAAGTTCTGACAGTACTTGCATATTTATTTGGTGACATTGTGTGGGCCACTCCTAATAGCATTGCTCTTGGTCAAACTACCGTTTGTATTAATAGTAATATTACACAGCAAGATTGGGCGGCTTTTGTTAAGCGCCTTAAAGTAGCTGATAAGGAGTGACTGGTGGCAGTGGAAACTACCTTATAGTATGGGCAGAAGGGGGCATAGCTAGTAAACCTGTGCCAGCCTTTCCCAGGTGTGTGTGTGTGTGTGCGTGTGCGTGTGTGTGTGTGTGTGTGTGTGTGTGTGTGTGTGTGTGTGTGTGTGTGTGTGTATGTGTGTAAATCAAACCTCAAAGGGTGTGTGTGTGTGTGTCAGCTTCTTGGGCAGGGACGCAAAGCAACGGTTGGACAGAGAGGGTACTGGAAGTCTTGGCTTGGTCACTCAGCTGAGATCTGAACTCTATAGCTGTGCCAGTGGGGAGTCTTAGTGGGGATCTCGAGAAAGACGGAGAAACCAGCCTCAGACTGACTGTGGTCTCTGTGTGCTCTTAAGGGAAATTGCACTTGATGCAGAAAGCTGCATCTGGAAATAGTGTGTGTGTACTTGTCGTACTCCCAATGTACATCTCCCACTGTTGCCAGTGATGAGGATTGACTCTCCTTGATTACTAGTTCAGTGGTCGGTCATCACAGATGCAAACAAACTTTTAATAATCACAGCTGCAACTGGTGATAAGGAAACCAAGACAGACAAGAGGTTGAGCCAAAGGGGTGGGGGGGTGGGGGTGGATGACAGTTGCATTAAACTAGGTTTTAATAAAGACAAACCAGAGTGACACTGAAGTACCAGTTTTCTTTCTACTTGCCTATGAAAGTAGAAAGCTACCTTAACACAAAAGGCTCCCCTTAATGGTGGTTAGATGGTGATGAAGATAGCTGTAAGGGGATCACAAAGAGGAAAGTAAAGAGAAATCCATAGTTTTCCTCACCAGTACAAAACTGTAGAACAATCAACTCATGCACATGGCTGTGTTCTGAGACAGACAGATTAACAGAACATAAGCATGAAGGGATTCACATCTAGATCAGGGGAGGTCATTGTGCCTCTTTACTCATCCCTCATCAGGCCCATAATTGAGTACAATGCCCCTTTTGGGATGTACCTTACCAGACACCTGCAGCAACTGTAAAGACCCCAAAAGTACCTCACCAAGAGGATCAAAGGGCTCAAACAGATGCCATATGCTGCCCGGTTAAAGAAACTCCAGCTCTACTCAGTGGCATACCGCCTGCTCAGAGGCGATCTGTGCCTGACGTATAAAGCCATGTCCAACCCAGAATTAATGGACATGCTGCACCTCAGAAAATCCAAATCCCATCGAGCTACGCGCTCGAGAGACTTGAACCTCAGCACTGAAATAAATAGGACATGCTGGAGGGACAGATTCATAACCCAGAGGCTCCCTTCACTCTGGAATAAAATCCCAGTCCAGGTAAGGCAGAGTCCCTCATTGACTCTCTTCAAGAGGAATCTTGATGAGTGGATGGGAGATCGTAGGTTTGCCGCGGGTATCACTTCTGTGTCACTGTTAGACAGAGGCACAGTATATTAACCTCAAAAAAGGGCATAGCAAAATTAATTTAAAATGGGTGGCGAAAGCCAAACACACTCTGGCTAGGCTTATAAATGCCCTAGGGCAGATAGCCTAGTATGAACCTATGAACTTATGAACCTATAAGTGAGTGCATGAATAATTGCAAGCAGCAAGTGCCAGCATTTTCACCCTACGTCTTTAGACAGAGTGTTTACACACTACTATGTTAAGCCAAACTAGCAAGTATTTGTATCAAAACATGAGCATACACCCCCCCCCCTTTCAGTAATAAAAAGCAAGGCAGGAATAAAAATGATAAAATGTGTATAGGACTGGCTCACTAAGAAATCAGATAAAGTAAACATTTTAAATAGCAGCAGTAACAGCTCCTTTTTGTCTTTACAGCCTAACAACATTCTGAAACAATATAAAGTCACGCTGCTTTTTATAAATCTGGAATACATGAATCAAATTCCTTAAATTGTGTACAAAATGAATACTGAAGAGTGGATATTGAAATGAATCAACACAACATCACTAATCCTTAAACTCTGTCCTTTAAATTTAATAGCAGAAAGGTATCCACAGATCAATGCACAGAGCAGCTGTCCCACGTTAAGCATTAGCAACAAACTGTATACTGGAAGAAGGACTTGGACAAGTTGCTTGAGCACACCACCAAACCAAAATTCTGTCCTTTAAATTTGATAGCAGAAAAGTATCCTGGGGCATTTTGCAGCAATTCTATGTAAAATGCCTGACACACACTAAATACCGAGAAGGAATGCTAAACAGTGAGTGGGGAAAGGCACCACAACAAAAACCTTGTTCTTTAAAATTAACAGAAGAAAGATTTCCAAAAGTCATTATACTTGAGAGCAGATCCATGTAAACTCCGAAAACAAAGTGACTATTAAGAGTTTGTTTACTTTAAATTCAGGCACATGTGTATCCTATTGATCTTTTGTGCTGCCCAATCTTGCATTATTACCAGAAATACCCAAAAAGGCAATGAAATCAAGCCCTTTACATCTGGGAATTGCTACATTATGTGCAGTACCATTGTGATCTGCACTAGCCAGTGGGTGCTTGTGTAAAGCCTAACCATGGAACCCTTTTTGTATTTCTGGGAGAAAAACAGCTCTGCACTCTGTTGTGCCAAAATGCCGCATGATGTACTAGAGCATTCTATCTTACTAGCAGTAAAACATTAATTACAGGCTCATAAGTTCATAAGGGATTACCAGGCTAATATACTTGGGGGGGGGGAGCTTATTAAGCCTAGCCCTGCTTTCCAAATCTATCTGGCAGGTTGATACTCTGGGGTTGCTTTATGGGGTATACGTTGATTTGGGCATGGGTGATCAAGTGTTTACAGGCTGCCTCTACGTATTGAAGATAACCACCTTCGCAGGTACAGCAAGTGCAACCGGCCAAAAAATCTAAATACAAAAAATGAGACCAGCACCAAAGTGTTACAGCATAGTAGTTTTAATCACATAGCATCATACCAGTTTCGGCACACTTGCCTTCTTCAGTGAATAGACATGTTATGATACAAAGATATATATATATATATATATATATATGTATATATATATATATATATATATATGTATATATATATATATATATATATATATATATATATATATATATATATAGAGATATATATATATATATATATATATATATATATGTAGTAAATAGAACACAACTTCCTGTTAAGTCATTTCCTCTAGAGCAATTAAGGAAAACATATAGTAATTATAAATGATCATTCAATCCTGGTGAGAACAAAACCTCCTAATTTAATTATCAAGTATTTTTTTTTAGTATTCAGAATAGAATGCCAGCCTAATTTATTAGTTGTTTCTCCCTGGATCTTGTCTATAACAGTGAAACGGAACTGTGCAGTATTGTGTATAGTGTTGTATCTATATAGGGCATTGGTTAGATGTTTATTACGGATGTCACTATAATGTTTGGACATCCGAATACGTAGAGGTTGGGATGTTTGTCCAACATAGAATGCTGAGCAGGTGCAAGTGGTTAAATATACAACCCAGTCAGATCCACAGTTACCAAAACATTGTATGTCATAAACTTGTCCCGAATTCTTACTTGTAAATTGTTTTGATTTATATATATATATATATTTACAAAAGGTGCAGTGGCCACAAGGAAATGAACCCAAAAGTTTATTCCCTGTAATGGTCAGTTGATGGTACATTGACTGTCTACTACCTCGCTTTCTGTAGTGTGCAAAATATGATCTCAATGTTTTACCTCTACGGTATGAAAATTGACATTGATTCCCCAATATCTGATTAAGCTCCTCATTGGCCATTAAGATATTCCAATGTTTGGACACAACTTCCCTAATGAGATTGACATTACGTCCATAAGTCGTAATAAATCTAATCGGCTCAGATTCACCCACATAAGTTCTACCCTTATATGTTAATAATTGAATCCTATCCTGATCAGATGCCCACCGGCTAGCAGATTGTATATCCTGATGTCTGTAGCCCCTCACCTGAAACCTGTGTATCATATCTTGCTGAGAAACTGCAAAATCTTCCAGATTGGAGCATATTCTTTTGATACGTGGAAACTGAGACTTAGGTATGTTACGAATGGTATGGTGTGGGTACAGACTAGTGGCATGTTACAGATTGTTATATTGGGGATATTTCCTGTAAACCTTGGTAGCAAGAGAACCATCCTGTTGTTTGATGACAGTCACATCCAAAAAGTTAATACAATGAATATCACAATTCAATGTAAATTTAATACCTCATATATTTTTGTTTAAGTACTAAACAAACTCCAACAGATATTGTTGGTCTGCACGCCACACCAACCAACAGTCATCTAGGTACCTTCTCCAAATGTCCATCTCATTGATGTATATATTATGTGTGATATCGTATATCAGATGCTCCTCAAGGTACCCCATAAATATATCAGCATAGATCAGGGCAAAAGATGCCCCCATCGCTGTGCCCTTAATTTGCCAATAACATTCCCCATTGAAGTAGAAAATGTTTTTGGACAATACATGTTCGGCCATACAAAGTAATAAAGTGTTGAAACCAGCCAAATAGAGGTTAGCCCTCTCCATCCAATATTGGAGCGCCAATAACCCTGCCCAATGGGGAATGTTAGTGTAGGGTGCCTTGACATCTAATGTGCAGAGTAACCATGTTAGTTCAAGCTGAGTTTCTGATATGACCCTAAGAAATTCAGTAGTGTCCTGGATGCGTGCTCTCACATGCTTTAATAGGGGTTTAAGATAGTATGTCAAAAAGTCAGAGAGTGGTTCTGTCAAAGATCCTATGCCAGGTACAATAGGTCCTCCCGGAGGTTTATCCAAGCATTTATGTATTTTTGGCAATAGGTATAAAATTTGTTTCTGTGGATCATTCACCATTAGTTGACGCAACAAAGATTCCTTAATAATGCCTTCATCAACTGCTAATTTCAAAAATGAATCTATCTCCTTCTTGAAGTTAAATGTGGGATCAATGGGCATGTGCATATAATGCTGAGGGTTAGACAATTGCCTATTTCCCTCAGCCAGATAATAATCTGTATCCATAATGACAACTGCCCCACCCTTATCCACAGGAATGATTACAATCTTAGCATTATTTTTAAGTTCATTAAGAGCTTGTTGTTCCCCAACTGTAAGATTAAGATGCAACATACTGGAACGACACAATCTAAAATGAAGATCTTTGAGAACTGCCTGTTGAAAAATAACAACATATTTGTTCACGGGAGGCACAAATCCTGATTTTGACAAACCTAAATTCTGTGGATCTTTGAGAAGAATCCCTGAAACCAAAAAACATTTTAAGGTTTAACCTGCGACAAAAATCAAGAACAATAATCGCCATAATATTTTCATCAATGAAAAAATGGGGACATAATTGAGACCTTTATTAAGCAGTTTCTTTTGTTCATCTGTTAGCACGACAGAGGAAATATTATGAATGTTATAATCATGTTCTACTGCATCAACAATGCTTGTAGAAGTCCCTCTATTGTGCTTGCATTTGTGTTTCCTCCCACCCCTATGCCTGCTAGTTTTAAAGGGTGGTCAGTATTCCGTGGTTTCATAGGTGTTGGTGAGGCCTGTGTGTTAAAGTTGTCTGTGTCAGTGGCTGATGACTCATCCCCAGAGGTACTACTTGGCTGAGTGGTCATCTTCTTTAAAATGGATCTGGATCTTTTTCTCCTAGTATGAGTAGTAGTAAAATCTCCCCCATCAGAAAATTTAACATTCCTTTGGTGTCAAAGGTAACCCTACTGAACTTACATATTTTTTTATCTTTAATCTGTTTTTCAAAGGCCAGTAGATCTTTGGTCAGTTTATTAAGGCAAGCATTATAGGCAGGTTGCCCCTCATATTTTTTCAAATCATCACAAAGTATCCTGACTTCCCCAACATTTTCATCGATCATACGTTCATAGTAGTTGGCTAAAATTTCAACAAAAGATAAAGAAGCCTTCTGTTGTGCTTCACGCCATTCCCTTCTCAATGCATCATCTAATCTGCCAACCAAAGGCTGTATTTTCACCCTCAATAAGCCTTAAATAACTTGAGGTGCCAGACATTAGTACGTAGGGTTTTCATACCTTTGCCTAGGTTCTGAAACAACTGATTGCAGCTGTCAGTTGGATCCCTATTCTCAATATCCAGATTATTTTCATCCTAACCTGATGGTCCAAACACACTGATATCATTCTTATCGGCACAAAGGCCATGCAGGATTGAGTCTGGATCCATGACAATAAGCTTCACAATCACTAGTTCCCCTAGTATGTGACCCCATAATAATACTCAAAGTCTGTGCACCTCAAAATGCATAAAAAAATGAACAAACAGTAGTTCAAAATCAGTCTCTGGTACATGCGGCAAATGAAATACATTAACAACCCACCTAACCCAGAAAGAAGCACTAAAGGCGGAGGCGTGTCCATATTCATTAAGGATATCCACACCTCCAGGCTAGTTGCACAGCATAATGCATCCAAGATTATCCAAGTGCAACTAACTCTGGGCAAGACCGCAATCCAAATTGTAGCTTGCTACAGACCCCCCCACCATGCCCCAGGATTCACACTCCTCATTTCTTGATACACTGGAAAGTATTAGGGTACAACCCAACACCCTAATAATGGGTGATTTCAACTACCCCACCATTAACTGGGAAAACTACTCATGTACCAACTCTTTTGCTCAACGTTTTCTAGAATTCATAAATTCCAACGCCTTGGATCAACTTATTCACACCCCCACCAGGGGCAGCAATATCCTAGACCTGGTCATTACCAACATGGGAAACCAGTGTTCCACACCAGAGGTCAATTCCTCGTTGGTCAGATCCGACCACAAGCTAATCAGCCTAGACATCCACATCCCACCCCCAGCCCCAATTAGGGAAACCATCGTAAAAAACTTCTCAAAAGCCAACTTCACATTTCTTAAGACAGAAGTGGCAAACGTCATGACACCCATGCAGACGGACAATAGAGGTATGACTGCCGAATCCTACACAAATGCACTTTATAAGCACTTACATGAGTGCATGGATCATGCTATCCCTAATAGAACCAAGATGTTATCCTCCAAAAAAAGGAAGCCAATCTGGTGGTCCTCTGCCACAAACAAACTCTACAACAGAAGAAATAAACTGTTGCAAAAAAGAGTAAAATCCCATAACTGAAGGAACTCCCTGGTAAACCTCAGTAAGAAGCTGAGATCCCTCATAAAATCCTCCAAAGCTAGTTACGAAAACAAAATTGCCACTGACTCTAAAGACAACCACAAAGCATTCTATAGCTATGTCAAGAATCTAAATGGGAACACTCAGATCTGCTCTGTGTTGCAGCATAATGGCACTAAATATACAGAACCAACTGATATTGCCAACATCCTAGCAGATAGGTTCAGTGCTAACTTTACCCCCCTCTCACCCCCTAGAGGGCCCATCTCTATACCGGAAGAATGCAAAGTTCCTGTAATCATGGCTGCACAGGTAAAAAACACACTCTCCAAAGCCAAGAACACAGCATCCATGGGACCTGACAATATCCCAGTCTGCGTTCTACACGAACTACAGAATGAACTGGCACCCTACCTAAGTACCATGTTCAATCATAGCCTCACCTCAGGCTTTGTACCCACTGAATGGCGCACCGTGACAGTTATCCCACTCCACAAAGGGGGAGCCACGACGGACCCCGGGAACTACCGCCCCATTAGCCTGACGAGCTTGGTCTGCAAGGCCATGGAATATATCATCATGGAACTCATAAACAAAGACATTGGTAATCTCCAAACTCTGGACCCTACTCAGTTTGGATTTGTAAAAGGCAGATCATGTCTCCTAAACCTGATTGACTTCTTTGAAGCAGTCACCAAAGCCATAGATGAGGGTAAAATGGTTCATACAGCTTATCTAGATCTCGCCAAGGCTTTCGACACCATCCCCCACTCTGGAATTATAGATAAGCTCACTAAACTAGATATAAATCCCTATGTCACAAGATGGGTTGCCAACTGGCTCACGGACAGAACCCACACTGTGAAAGTAGCGGATTCTAAATTCGACATCAGACCAGTGACAAGTGGAGTACCACAGGGTTCAGTCCTGGGTCCTTTCCTGTTTGGTATCTACTTCTCTGAAGTGCAAGCCAACACAGAAGGTCTTTGGCTAACAAAGTTTGCAGATGACTGCAAACTAGGAGCCATAATCGAAACTCCTAACGATGTGGACAAACTACAAAAGGGTCTCACTGAGACAGATACCTGGTGTCAAAGCCATGGCCTGAAGCTCAATGCCAAAAAGTGTATTGTCATCCCCTTTAGTAAAAACTCTGTACCCATGAACTACCACATAGCTGGTAGTCTACTTAATGCTGAAAATGTGATAAGAGATCTTGGGACACAGGTGGACAGTAGTCTCTCCTTTGATAATCACATCGCCACAGTGGTCAGGAAATCCTTCTACGTGGCTCATCTCATCACAAAAGGATTCTCATCCAGAAAAAAAGAGGTTATTGTTCCCCTCTACTCATCACTCATTAGACCCATTATAGAGTACAACGCCCCTTTTGGTATGTACCTCACAAGACATCTACAACAACTGGAAAGACCACAGAAATACCTCACAAAGAGGATTACTGGCCTCAAACAGATGCCCTATGCAGACCGTCTAAAAAAACTACAGCTTTACTCCATCGCATATCGCCTGCTCAGGGGCGATCTCTGCCTAACATACAAAGCTATGTCAAACCCAGAGCTGTTGGACATGCTCCACTTAAAGAAATCTCATTCCCTCCGAGCTACACACTATAGGGACCTTAACCTTGTCACCACAATAAACAGAACATGCTGGAGGTATAGATTCCTGTCCCAGAGACTCCCCATACTCTGGAACAGACTACCTATCTATGTCAAACAGAGCTCCTCATTAGCACTCTTCAAGAAAAATCATGATGATTGGATGGGAAATGGGAAATTCACTCCGGGGATCACTTCTGTGGCTCTGCTCGACAGGGGCACAGGAAAATAATTTTCTTGGGTGGCGAAAGCCAGGGTACATTTTTTGGCTAGGCTTGTATGGGCCCTAGGGCCGATAGCCTAGTACCTACCTATGAACCTATGAACATGAAATAGGATACTCTTAAACCCCTATAATGATCCGTGAAAATGTCAGAGAATGCTAACAGAATAAACAAACCAAAGTAACAGAGACAACCAGCTAATACCTAATATGCAAGCCTTAAGACCAATGATCTGCTAGCTAAAATCCCACAGAAATTAAATATTGAATAGGTGTGGTGGGGGATAGTCCCAACCAGGCCCAAGATAATAAAGCTCATTAATGTTAGCTGGCCTAAATGATGTAATCTCAAACATCAGATATACACAAAGGCCGACGGCCCAACATAAAAATGTATCCTGGTCAGAAATAGAAAATAAACCCTGTGGCATGAGTTATTATAAACCGTGAGAGAACACATGTATTCCTCTGCAAACATATAAACTAAACTTTTAAGTAGTTTTTACAGTCTAATATATATGTACTTGCAAATAAAATCTCACATAAATACGTATTACAATCCAAAGCCCCAAGGAAATGATATCTAAAATGATATCCAAAATTAGTGTCCAAAAATTCCAAAGAAAAACTCCCAATGAGGACAAGTCAGGCAAATTATTATTTGTAGATTGCCCGACGTATCTAATATTGTCCTAACACAATATACATACGTAACCTGCCTATATCTACAAACCGAAGTTTGTAGCTGCAATAAGTCCCATTCCCAAGTAAAGAAAAATTTGCTACCAAGTCTCAAAGGAACTACAAAGATGTAATGTGGTCCAAAAAAATATCTAGTGAGAGTTACAACAGTAGAATCCAAATAACCCCCTATAGGATCCTCAAGGCTCGTCGTAACGTAGTATGTCCACCATAAGGTAAGGGCCATAAACCAAAAAGTCTTGTTGGTATACAAGTTGATTCCACCAACATTCAACACAGTAATGATGTTTCAATCACACAGCCAGCCCGATATATAAGACATAATTCCGAGCCAAAATAAGGATGCTATAATGAGTTATGTCCCAAGAAAACCTTACTCATGAATGGAAAATATGGCAACCGTCATCCCTGGAGCAAACCACAGTATCAGATCCATAGCAGCATAAAGATTTACATAATCTAACACATAGTCCAACAACAAAATGAAGATATTTTTGTAAATGATGTCAAAAACAGTTACTGGTATGCAAAAAGCATCACTCCTGGATAAAGAACATGGCGGCCATCTCCACTAGTAAAACGCACCACACTATTGAATCCACTGAAAAGTTTGTCAAACATAACAGACAGGTGCCAGACCAGGGGTAAATTTCTAATTCTCCAGTCAATGGTCCATGTTACACTTGAATTAGGTTAGGGAAAAGCTCTACTTGACATGAATGGCAGACCTGTTCCAGAGAAGGGGTAGTCTCTGGGACACATATCTGTCCCTCCAGCATGTTCTATTTAAGTTGCACATGACATTTATGTCCCTACATCAGGTAATTCTGATGTTATTTGTTTTATAGATGTGCAACAGGGATCAGAGGATGTTTTGTAGGCCTGGCACAGATCACCTCTCAGCAGCCTATAAGATACTGAGTACAGCTACAGTGCTTTGAGTGGTCCATGTAGGGGTATGTTGTTTATGCCTTGTACTCTTTCTGTGAAGAATCTATGTGGACACTATAGTTGTTGCATATGCCTCATCGGGTACATACCAACAGGGGCAGTGTATGCATGATTGGTCAGATGAGGGCCAAGTAAAGTGGAACAGTGACATCACTGGACCTAGATTCCATACCCATGCTTATAAGTTGCACAACACAGAATGATTTCCTTACCACCACACACATATGATGGTCAAAGAACAGGTTGCTGTCTACATGAGTTTCCAGTTCCCTGACCACTGCGTCTACTCTTAGGGGTGTATTGCATGCCTCTCCACCTCCTGGTGCAGGACAAAGCTTAAAATAATTGGGGAAAAAAGACCCAAAGTTAGGGGAAAATTTAAGGGCAGAATTTAAATATTGCACATATAAACTTAGAAGGTTATAAAATAACAGATTTTGTTAGGATGCATTTTCTGGAGGATATAAATCTGAAAATGACATGTTGACATGTACTACAATTTTTTTACTATTGTATAAATTACTATACTTATCAATATAAACTGGAGCTTTTCTCCCCGGGCCTCTGCTGAAAAAGGGCTTTGGCTCAGTCAGACATTTCTGGTCAAGAAATCTAAAATCAATAAATACATATATACATAAATAAATAAATAAATAAAATGAAAAGTTTGTCATCATTTAGTGATTTCAGTCCAAAGTGATTGTTCAGAAAACCACAAATCTTATGATGAACAGACCAAAAATATGAGGCAGAAAACAGAACATTCTGTGAAAAATCTGGAAAATTGAGAGATATGGTATATTGTCAGTGTGACAGTTTCGAGGCACTGAGTTTTAGACTGTGGTACTGGCACAAGTTATTTGACTGCATCAGGCCTACTTAAATGGTATTTGTGTCACTGGGGGATTCTATGACTGCACTTAGTTTGCAATCATCTGCAAACTTGGTCAGCCATAGGGCCTTGACACTGGCCTTGACCTCATTCACTTGACACAAAGCCTGTCTGGAAGATTCAGATGAACAGTGATTTTGGAGGTCTTGACAACAAAATCGCCCAACCACTGTGAGAAACTCAAGCTTTTTATTAAAAAACGAACAACTAAGCGCTTTCACCTTTCCACATAAACAGGCTTCTTCAGTCAATCTTAACTGAAATAATTACCCTCCTTAAATACACTTGAATTAATTACACTACCAATCAAATGTTCATTAATAATGAACTTCTTAATTGCATCTAACTTTTTTTATATAAAAACTATGCTTAATTTCTACTTAAGAATGTTATAAATGTTAATAAAATAAAATACATATGTTGATTCTGAAAATCCACAATTTAAATGACTTGAATAACCATTTCAAACAACACACATATCTTTATGGGGAAGTTTTTTAACATCCTATTTGTATTCTTAGGATAAAATAGTCCATAGTCCAAAATAGTTCCATAGTGACAGTTGGGGGAGTTACCTCATTTACATAAAATCACAGTTAAATCACTGTGTTATATACATTAACTGGCTATCTCAGTCTAGGCAAGATATGCATAATATCAACTGATCATTAGCACAGTGTCACAGTCAGTAACATTGGGATCTAAGAGTGGCTCTCTCTCTGGTTGAGTTTTTTCCATTTTGAGTCTGCATGTCCTGGCTTCTGCATGGCCTTTACTTAGGTGGTCTGTTTTTCTGTAACAATGCAAAGACCCATTGAAGCTGAATTTGCATTATTCAAATTTGACTGCAGGTAACAGCATATGGTAGCACATAGATGACACCTCATTGCAAGAGGTCCTCTAGCTTGATTCTTGGCAGGCTTCAGTGTGGTATCTGCATGTCCTCCCTGGGTTTGTGTGGGTTTTCTCATGGTACTACGGTTTCATCTCAAATCCTGAACACATGTGGTAAGTGGACTGGCAGTTCTACACTGCCTGCAGGTAGGGGTGTGTGTGTGTATGTGTGTGTGTGTGTGTGTGTGTGTGTGTGTGTGTGTGTGTGTGTGTGTGTGTGTGTGTGTGTGTGTGTGTGTCATCTAACAGGGTTACCTTTCTTGCCTAGCAAACTCTGTGAATGTCTTTGGCTACAGGACTGAGATGCAGCTAGACAGCTCTGGATGGATGGATGGATGGATGGATGGATGGATGGATGGATGGATGGATGGAAGGAAGGATGGAAGGATGGATGGATGGATGGATGGATAAAGGTGTGCAGTGTGAGAATGTTTGCACAGAAGCTTACTATACATTGTCTAACGTCAGTGAACTGAACAGGAAAAACCTAACGAGTAAGTCAATGTGATTAAACAGGAATTAAGTAATATGGATGGTGTGAGGAGCCCAAGTTAAGGGAAGAGGAATGAATTGCATTGGGAGAGTAAGAGAACTACTGCACGGGGGGGGTGCACCATGGAGTCAGAAGAACAGGTGTGGATGTGGAGGAAACCTGCAGCAGTCGGCAGCAGTGGGCAGCAGTGGGGAAGGGGGGGGGGTGCAACTTGAACTCTTATGTCTACCACTCCATTTCACTAAGGTCAACGATGATGAAAATTATGATATTTTTCACATTCTGTCAATATCTCTGTAAGACAGCATGTCACCATAGTTGGTGACATTACTTTGACGCCTAAACATATAATTGCTTGCTTATCTTTCAGATATAAAAATAACAATTTTACATAATTTGTGAATATCTCTGTAAAGGCATAAGGCAGGATGTGTGAGTTATCATTCTGAAGTCTGCATCGGTTTCTCCAAATTATTCCCAGTATATGACCAGATATGCAATGTTTTCCTGATGTTTTAGATATGAAAATTATACTTTTTTGCACTTTAGCCAATATCTTTATAAGACATCAGGGAAGCATGGCAGGTAAGGTATCACTTTAAGCTTGCATCATTATGTCCAATTTAGCTCCAACACATGACCTCTGTTTGACATAGCTGCAGAAGCATAAAGGTTTGTTTACGTTTCACATATGAAAATAACTATTTTTCATATTCCTGCCAATATCACAATAAGAGAAAAATGTAACATGATCCTTAAGGTGTCATTCTGAAGCTCCCATAATTCCAAAAATATGAGTTCAACATATGACCTCTTTGAATTACACATGTGGAGACATAATGTTTTGCATATGTGTGAGATATGAATTTTATGGTGGGTTTGGCAAAATGATTAAGGTCTTCACTTCTTAGACACAATGTACAGCATTTGATTCTGACCTCAGGTTACTGGCTAGGCTTAAAATGGTCCTTCAGGACAGTTCACCTAATATGAACATATGATATGTCATATTTGTTTCACTATCTCTGTAAGGAAGCATGCCATCATGATGGTAAATGAGTTTGAAGCTGGAATCATTCTAGATAAATTCAGCTCATCATGTGACCTCTATGAAGTGTTCCCATGGAGATATAATAACTTTGTGAACTTTACAATATCTTTCTTTATTTTGTATACATCTCTAGAAAGCACCATGGCAACATGATGGATGATACTACATTTAGAAGCTGACATTAGTGTACATTAATGATCCACTAACATAGACGTCTAGTACAGGTACAGAGCTATAATAATAACAGTTTATTTGTCATATATTATGAGACATATGACATATGATGACATACGATCTTTAGTATTTCCATCAAGAACTCAAAACAAAAACACAGAAAACAGAAACAGATCTGTAACGAGATATATATTAAAGACAGGAAGTAGGGTGCTGGATATTGGTATAAACCAGATGTCAGTGATTGTTTGAAGTCATGCAACTGGAGGACTACAACCTGATAAAGATTTTGCTGGCTAACTCAAAAAGGAACTTGGCCAGCCCCAGTGGCAAGGCATTTGCCTGCACTGTCGACAACTTGAGTTTGACCAGCAGCCTAAGTGATACAGGGCCAGCTTGGGTAAAAGGGAAGTGATGTGCCTGCTCATCTTTGTCTGAAAGGGGGGATGGACATGTGTCTCAGGAGCACCTGTATCTAGCCAATGAATTTCCACTGGTCATGTAGGACCTGACAGGAGACAGCAACTTTCAAAGAAGACAGGATCCCTGAGGGGGCAACATTATCTACATGAGTGAGTGAATAATATCTCCACTATGCATCCGTTACACACCCACTCCTTGGTCATTCATCTAGGAATGTGCAAATAGAAAAGTACAGGTGCACTTAATTCCTTGGTTCACTCTCCATTAATAAACATGAGTGACAGCAACAGAATGCAGGAAAAGGCCTAGGGCTGACAAAAAACATTAATGAAATTATAGTTATTTGCTACTGACTGCTGCCACTATATGTACTTGTGGCTCACTAGACGTCAAGTTAGTAAATATATTTTACAAAACAAGTGAATTCTTCTACCATTTAAGAGAAAAGCATGAGTCTTGTGATTCTGAAAATGAGACATTTAAATGGAAATTCAAGGTAATTCAGAAAAAAAATTCCTCCTGCAAAGATGGTGGCAACAATGAGTCTAAGACAACCTAAACTTTATTGTCATTTAGGACTATACATGCGTAGCCTAAATGAAATGTCATGCATCAACTCAATTCTTGAGATTACAAACGAAAGTAAAACAACACATACAAGTAGATGAATAAACATAACTAACATATACAACACTACTCCCAATACACGCACTTAAAAAGGAGCAGAGACATCTTACCAACACTCATATTTAAAAAAAAAAAAACCCTCCCCTAAGGTAAATTAACGTCTCCATTTAAAGTATTACAAAACACACTACAGATTGCACAACGTCCAAGTTATTTGTCTAATATTGCAACTGAGTGGGTTAAATAATACTGGCTATGGATATAATAAATAAATATTGCACTTACTTGGAATTTATATAAGTATATATTGCACAAATATAAACTGACTTATTATATGTCCAGACCCCTGGGACTAGTGCCCGAGTTCAGAAGTCTAACCACTGTTGGGTAGAAACTGTTGTTGAATCTTGTAGTCCTGCAGCACATGCTGCGATATCTTCTGCCCGATGCCAGGTGCTTAAACAGTCCATGCACAGGATGCATGGTGTCTTGTATTATTTTGGTGGCCCTATGGGTGCTTCTTGCATAGTAAAGTTCTATCGATGGAAGACTGGAACCTGTTACCCTCTCTGCGACCCTCACCACTCTCTGTAGCTCCTTCCTTTCTGTAACTGTGCAGCTTCCAAACCACACTGTGAAGTTGCTGGTGAGGATGCTCTCTGTTGCACCTTTACAGAAGGTGGAAAGGATATGAGGAAGAACCTTAGCTTTCGTCAGCCTTCTCAAAAAGTGGAGGTGTTGCTGTGCTTTCTTGACCAGCTGGCTGGTGTCTCCTGAGAGATCCTCTGATATGTGTACACCTAGGAGTTTCGTACTCTTAACCCTCTCTCCACTCTCACCATTGATCATGAGTGCTGGATGTGTTGCCTTCTTCACCTTTTCCCGAAGTAGATGTGGTCTTGATTACATTCAGGTCAAGGTTGTTCCCCTCACACCAACTTATAAGAAATGCCACCTGCTCTCTGTATGCCCCTTCATCCTCCTTTGTGATGAGCCCCATTACTGTGGTATCATCGGCAGACTTGATGATATATTTGGACTGGTGCTTAGCATAGCAGTCATGGATCAGGATGGTGAATAACAGTGGGCTGAGAAAAACATCCATATGGAACCCTGGTATTAATCGTGGCACATTTTGATGTATTCTTACCGAACACATCCTCTGTGGTCTCTCGGTCAGGAATTCCAGGATCCAGTTACAGAGATGTTCACAGATCAGCTGCAGGAGCAACAAGCCAGAACTCAAGGCGTAAGCAACACCAGAAATGGCAACGCGAAAAAGGATTTCAACTTTACTACATGGACTGAAAAGCAATTCCTCTTCAAACAAGGTACTTTTGTTAACAGCAGTAATTCTGACAATTGTGCTGAGCGTAATTTTAAAACTTTAAACGATAAGTTATATGCATATAAAAGTACGCAATTGGAGATTGATTACTTAAAGGAATGTCTGTGAGTGCAGCGTGTCCCTAAAGGGCTATGCTGCTACAAATTCCCCAACAACGCTGTGGCTGGTTCTCATCTTTACCATAACTTAGTAAAAATCTTCGATAAAGCAGGGCTGGAAATGATAGAATGCATGGTTAAGGACTATGAAGAAAAGGCTGGTACTCTGCTTCAAGAAGTGACAGTGCTTAACGATTCCGTTGTAAAGAGCAAAAACTTCCTGTCTGTTAAAAGGGAGTATGACAATTTTTTTAATGAGGTGGATCAATTTTGTATTAAGATAGTGAATCGTAAAATTAGGAAACTTGAGCGTGATCTTGTGGAATACAGGGAAGGTTCTGCCTACCCATTGTTGGGTAGGAATAGACAAGACGCAAGGCAAAACACTGATGTGAATAAGGAGGTAAATTTTAATGATAATGATTCTGTTCCAGCCCTAGATTTGCCTAGGAGGAGTGAAAGACCTGCCCAAAAGAACAATCAAGATGGTCCTCCGGATTTTTATTATCCCCCAGGCAGGGCAGGGGGGAGACGGACTATGTACCAACCACAGGGCTGGAACAGAACACGGAGATAAGGGGTATGAATTGTACACGTATTTGCACCCCTTCTAACCATTTATCTGAAACTGTTCATGGTGAATGTGTGGTAGTGAAAAAGGGTAATTTTTGTATCTATAACTTTACTGATGTTAAAGTGACTAATGATTTTTTTGAACTCTTCACCAGAGGTTTTCAGTTTGTACCCAAACGCAATGCTGATTTGACTTGTGTCTTGGTGGACCTAAAAATGTTTACCAGACGTTTGAATCTTGCTTTACATTTTAAAGATCAAACCCAGATTGTGGAGGGGCTATCTAGACCGAGTACGTTTAATCCGCCTTTGAATCCATTTCTAAAAGTTTTTGAGGAATTGGTAGAAGCTGATTTAAGAAATTACTGCACTAATAGGGCACACACTTCATACTCCAACTTGAACCAGGATTTAAGTCAACTAATAGATAGGTTCAGAGAAGAGGACATCAGGGTGATGAAGCTGGACAAGGGTGGTGGCACTGTTTTAATGTACAACATGGTATATGATACATTCATTCACAACATGTTACAGGACACCGAATGACATGAATTAATTTCCAGAAATGAGTTGAATTTAGCACACTCCAAAATTAGTTTTCTGCTTACGGATCATTTGTTACAGGGAGCCATTAATGAGAAGTTGTTCAATTACCTCTATGTTAAGAACCCAAGAATCCCGGTGATATTTGGGATTCCTAAGACACATAAAGGCTTAGCTCCACTAAATTTTAGACCTATTGTTGCAGGAGCCGGTGGTATAACTGAACCACTGGGCAAATTCATTGATTTCACCATTAACAAATTTGCATTTTCACTGGACCATGTGTGCAAGGACTCGTGGGAATTTTTGAAAGGTATCCAGAAATAATTATTCAAGCCGGACCTGCTAATGGTCACTATTGACATAGTGGAGTTATTTCCCAGCATTCCCCACAATTTAGGTTTGGAATGGTTTAATGACACATTAGTGGCTATGTCCAACCTAGATGGTAACACCATTGGATTATTGGTGGAATTTATGGAAATTATATTAGAAAACAATTTCATCTATTTCAGTGGCAAATTTTTTAAGCAGAAAAAGGGTGTAGCAATGGGGACTGCTTGTGCCTCCAGCTATGCCAACATTGTTTTGCACCATTGGGAGAGTGAATTTATTTTCTCCACACATTGGGTCAGGTTCATTAGTCATTACAAAAGATACCTGGATGAAATATGTTTGCTCTGGAATGGCACTTTGGACCAATTTCTCGATTTTATGGATAACATTAACTCCACCACCTTTTTCTTGAAATTCACCTACAATGTAAGTCATGATTCCCTGAATTATTTGGACATTACTCTTTCCAAGGACATTTACAATGGTATTTTCCAGTCCAAAGTTTATAGAAAAGAGTCCTTTTTGAACTCCTATTTACACTTTGACAGTGGTCATCCTTTTTATCAGAAAAAAGGCATAGTCAAAGGACAGCTTATACGCGCCTCAAGAATGTGCAATACGGGTGAATTTTTTCTAGAAGAGGTGGATCTATTAAAGCAGCTATTTGGAGAAAGAGGGTACCCGGCACTTTTGGTTGATGAGTTAGCCAAGGAGGTTATTGCGGGTAGGGACGATGTATATTCCCCTTTGTTAGGGAAAGGGACAACACAGAATATTGGTTCAAAATCTTTGGGGAAGTTTGATTCTCACAATAGCTTTGTGTACACTTTTTCGGAGGATTCTTCCCAGGTAGAACAGTCCATTTTAAGATTTTGGCCTATTCTGAAACAGCATGAAGAGCTCAAGCAAATAATCAATGAGCATCCCTCTTTTGTTAGAAGGAAGGACAGGAATCTCAAAGGGTTATTTGAAGGGAAACCTAGAGTAGGTGGTGTTTAATTTGCCCCAAACCTGGGACTTACAGTTGTGGAGCATGCAAGCAGTGCACCTATGTGGTAAACGATAGTGTATTATTCATCCCATCAAGAAAATTTAAATTTAGGGCTGAACATCACTATAACTGTGGGGTGAAGGGTGTTGTGTATTTGGGTTTTTGTATACAATGCTGTAGTTTCTATGTGGGTAAAACCGAGAGAACCCTTAGAAGAAGGATTTACGAGCATTTATATGAAATTTCTAAAAAGAAGGACACTAATGCTTTCTATAAACATCTTGGCACATGTCCCAACATGCAGTTGAGATTTATCGTTTTAGAGCAAGTTCTGCAGGACAGTAGAGGAGGGGGACTGGGAGGCCCGGCTTGAGTATAAGGAGCTGTTGTGGCAACTCAAACTGAATGCCACAAAACCCCCAGGCCTGAATGACAGTGTCAGCATTGCTAGTGTCCTTAAATTAAGAAGGGCCAAATTATAAATTATAAAATTACAATTCACAAAACTACAGTTTTTATGGCTGAGTCTATTTTACACAACAGATAGTTTTATTTATTTATTATCTAACAAATTTAACCACTTTTTGTAGGCATTTTTGGCACAAAGTGTATTGAACACACACACTGTGATTTTATAGGTTCTATTTATTTATTTACCCATTTTAACATAGATTTTCTAAAAAGATTTCCAGGATTGATTAATGATGTATCAATGCTTTTTAATGTTTTTTAATGTTGATTAATGGTTCTTAATGCTTTTTAACATTTTACTGTTCCACAGAAGTGTTTTTATCATTGCATGGCTTACAATTTTTTAAAAGCATGGCTCAGTGGTTCTGTTTGCACTAGGTTACTAATTAACAATGTATTTGCCTATTAATTTATTTGCCTATCAATTAAGCTGTTAACACATTTGATCATGTGATATTATTACTTGTAGTATATAAACTTGTGTTTTTGTGAGTGCAAACTCATCTTGAAAAAGCCTGGTACTGATCCAGGCGAAAGCGCTTGATCTCATATGTTTTTCGTCTTTTATTTTGAATAAATTTGGCAGTGAGCTACAGTTGAACTGGTTCGCCTTTCTCCTTTGCTCTGGATTTTGATATTCATTGATTAACATATACAACACTACTCCCAATACATGCACTTAAAAAGGAGCAGAGACATCTTACCAACACCCATATTTAAAAAAAAAATACCCTCCCCTAAGGTAAATTAACGTCTCCATTTAAAGTATTACAAAACACACTACAGATTGCACAACGTCCAAGTTATTTGTCTAATATTGCAACTGAGTGGGTTAAATAATACTGGCTATGGATATAATAAATAAATATTGCACTTACTTGGAATTTATATAAGTATATATTGCACAAATATAAACTGACTTATTATATGTCCAGACCCCTGGGACTAGTGCCTGAGTTCAGAAGTCTAACCACTGTTGGGTAGAAACTGTTGTTGAATCTTGTAGTCCTGCAGCACATGCTGCGATATCTTCTGCCCGATGCCAGGTGCTTAAACATTCCATGCACAGGATGCATGGTGTCTTGTATTATTTTGGTGGCCCTATGGATGCTTCTTGCATAGTAAAGTTCTATCGATGGAAGACTGGAACCTGTTACCCTCTCTGCGACCCTCACCACTTTCTGTAGCTCCTTCCTTTCTGTAACTGTGCAGCTTCCAAACCACACTGTGAAGTTGCTGGTGAGGATGCTCTCTGTTGCACCTTTACAGAAGGTGGAAAGGATATGAGGAGGAACCTTAGCTTTCGTCAGCCTTCTCAAAAAGTGGAGGTGTTGCTGTGCTTTCTTGACCAGCTGGCTGGTGTCTCCTGAGAGATCCTCTGATATGTGTACACCTAGGAATTTCGTACTCTTAACCCTCTCTCCACTCTCACCATTGATCATGAGTGCTGGATGTGTTGCCTTCTTCACCTTTTCCTGAAGTAGATGATAATCTCTTTGGTCTTGATTACATTCAGGTCAAGGTTGTTCCCCTCACACCAACTTATAAGAAATGCCACCTGCTCTCTGTATGCCCCTTCATCCTCCTTTGTGATGAGCCCCATTACTGTGGTATCATCGGCAGACTTGATGATATATTTGGACTGGTGCTTAGCATAGCAGTCATGGATCAGGATGGTGAATAACAGTGGGCTGAAAAAAACATCCGTGTGGAACCCTGGTATTAATCGTGACACACTTTGATGTATTCTTACCGAACACATCCTCTGTGATCTCTCAGTCAGGAATTCCAGTATCCAGTTACAGAGATGTTCACAGATCAGCTGCATTGGTTCCACCATATTAATTCCAGAGCTGAAGTCTATGAACAGCATCCTCACATAGCTGTCTTTGTCCTCTAGATGTTCAAAAGAGATGTGTAGTGTTGTTCTTATGGCATCAGCCATGGAACTGTTGGCTCTGTGAGCAAACTGCAGAAGGTCAAAATCGGGGGGTAAGCCTGATGATAGATGTTTTTTGATCAGCCGCTCAAAACATTTCATAACAGTGGATGTCACAGTGACTGGTCTGTAGTCATTAGGGATAAAATGGGTGTTTTTCTTAGGTAATGGGATGATGTTTGTTTCCCCTTGTAGCATGAGGGTACTTTTGCCATGGCAAAAGAGGTATTAAATATTTCCATGTGCACTGTACACAGTTGATCAGCACAGCCTTTTAACACCTTGCCCAATATGTTGTCTGGCCAGCAGCCTACCTTGGTTTCACCTTCCTTGGCTTTCTTCTTACCTCCTTTGTGCTGAGGCTGAGTACTGCATCCTTCTCATCAGTGGGTAGCTTTAGTGCTAACCAGTTGTTTCTCCTCTCAAATCTACCAAAGAAGATGCTCACACTGTCCAGGAATTCTATGCTGTCCTCACACTGTCCTGACCTGATTTTGTAGTCAATGAACTCCTGCATACCTTGCCATATTTTCCTGGCATCTTTCATGCCTTCAAAGTGGCTCTGCCCCTTTCTGCCATACTCCCTCTTATACCCATTCTCAGATTACCTCTTGCTATACTTTGGGCTGCTTTGTCCTTAGCCCTGTAAGCTACGTGTCTCTCCTTCAGAAGCTCATATACCTTAAGAGTGGACCATGGCTTCTGGTTAGCTCAAATAGTGATACTCTTAGTATTTGTTACCCCATCAACACAGTTTGAAATGTATGCCATCACTACCTCAGTGTAGTCATCAATGTTCAGATGCTGATTCTCTGTGGCTGCCTCCTTGAACAAATCCCAGTTGGTTCTTTCAATGCAGTCTTGGAGGGCCTCTGTGGCCCCCTTGGGCCACACCCTGATTTGTTTCTTCATGGGTTTCTCTCTAACCAGTGCAGGTTTGAAGGCTGGTGATAGCAAGGTGATAAAATGGTCACAGTTTCCCATTTATGGAAGTTGCACTGCCTTACAAAGCTTTCTTTAAGTTTATGTACACCTTGTCCAGGATATTATCACCCCTGGTAGGAACGTCCACATATTGATGGTAGTGTGGAAGTACTTTTTTCAGCTCTGCTTTATTAAAGTCACCAGTGGCCACATGTACAAAGTCAGGATATTTGCTCTGCAGCTCACCCATATGATTGCATAGTTTATTTAGAGCCTCAGTGGTATTAGTACTAGGTGGGATATACATCACGGCTACACTGACCCCATTCAGCTCACTGGGCAAGTAAAATGGTCTACATTTAATGGACAGGAACTCTTTAAGTTCTCACAGTAGTGTGACAGTATGATTTCACAGTTACTGCACCATCTTTCATTGACACAGATGCAGACTCCACCTCTTCTGGCTTTGCACAGTGTATGGCTTCTGTCTGTATGAAATAGCGTGAGACTCTCTAAGATTACTGCACTATCATTTATCTTGTCATGCAGCCATGTCTCAGTAATCAGAAACAAACAAGTATTTCTCACCTTGTTCTTGTTGGAGAGTTCCAGAATAAAGCAGTCCATCTTGCTATCCAGTGACCTAACATTAGCCAGCAGTATTGCTGGTAGTGCAGGCCTGTAGGGGGTTGCTTGTTACTTTACAGCAATACCTGCTCTGCATTCTCTTTTCCTTGTTCTCTGACATCTTTCTCTTTGTCCTTGTACAACATATTCCAGAACCTTCTTCTACCAGTTACAGGCACTTTAGAGTGTGTAGAGTTAAAATATACAGCTGCTGTAGGTCTGTACTAGTAGACCCCAGATACTCCGCAGATTTCAAGGCATCCATTCAACAACATGTAGATGTGGACTGTTTAATTTCTAGTAACTTCTGTCTACTGTAACTTATTGCACCTTCAAATGGAAGTGCAGAAACTGATTTTTCTGAGATTTTGTGTGCAAAAGAAGACAAAATATGCATAACTAAATGAACTGACACAGCTGCTGCCACACACGCGCGCGCGCGCGCGCACACACACACACACACACACACACACACAAACACACACACAGTGCTGATTTTTTTTTTTTTGAGGCAGAAATGTTTATTTCACAGTAGAAACAAAGAAATCCTAACAAAAATGGAGATAGATAAAAAAGACCAAGATACACAAATATAGTCGATAAAATAGATAGAATGCATGGGCCAAATAATTTAAAAGGTTGTGTTCCTAGCATTACCTCTACTCTTTCTACAAATGGTATATTTCACATCATGGAAAAATATTTATCATACACACTTCCTGAGCAGTTTATGACACTGGCACACTAACTTCCATACCACTGCACTGAACCACATAGTGGCAGAACTGAATACTAGATCAGTTCTACTGAACTGTGAGTGTAAACAGTCTGAGGGCTCCTACTTCCCTAACTCCCTCTTTTCTGAAAAATGGGATGCTTACTGAATGGCATAAAATATGCATTCATCTGTGAGACCACTATTCTAAACAATTATGTTTACAGTGGTATACATACATGAAACAGCTTATCCATCAGAGCCACGAGAACAAGTGACTTAAACCTCAACACAGAAATAAATAGAATGTGCTGGAGGGACAGATTCATAACCCAGAGGCTCCCTACACTCTGGAACAGAATCCCAGTCCATGTTAGGCAGAGCCCCTCACTGACTCTATTCAAGAGAAATCTCGACGAGTGGATGGGAGATCGTAGGTTTACCCCGGGGGTCATCTCTTTGTCACTACTAGACAGAGGCATAGTAAACTAAACCCTAAAAGGGCGTAGTATTCTCATCCTAAGGGGTGGTGTAGGCCACATACACTCTGGCTAGGCTTATAAATGCCCTAGGGCAGAGAGCCTAGTATGAACCTATGAACCTATAAGATGAAAACTTTCATCAAGAAATGTGTGCAATAGATTCCACAAAATCATTTTCATTTAACTGGTACTAGACATGGAATTAAATTCTCTGTTTTCTTTGCTCATTTCAATGGAGGCATTTCACCTGCTGAAACCATAGTGCATGCAGAATCTGCCAGTACTTGAAACTAACTTATATATGCATAACTTACCTTGGAAAGTAAGTGAAAATAATTTGCTGGACTGCTCTACATAACTATCACTTTAATGCATGCAGTACAAAATCAGATCACAATAAGGCACAAATATGAATTTGCATTTAAAGCTCATAGTTTTTATAATAATAGAAAGACAACAACTAAGTGGAAATATCAATAAATTATAATGTTTTTCAAGTTGCTATCCTTAGATGAGCAAGGAGCCCATAATGTTTTTGTAGAATGAACTGATGGTGTGGTTGATGGGCTCACCTTTTTTCTGGACTAATAAACCAGTCACCAGACCAAGTCCAGCCAGTGCTGGGTCGGAAGCTATCCTTTGGAAGCTTGATCTTTCCAGTAACATCTGAATATTTGGGATATGTAAGTCCTGTTGTTCCCCAGTTTCCCACCAGTGCCAGCTTTGTCTGGTTTTCATACTAAGAAAAAATAAGCTGCATTTAGTAAACAGCATCAAGCAAAATATAACTTTTTAAAACATTTTTGAGTTTTATATACAGTTATAAATCCTGAAATCACAGTTACTTTTTCAGAAGAATGCTGTTTAAAACACCTACTGCAGAAATAAATGTGCAGAAATAGGTACTTTCCACTTTAGGAATATTGTGTCAAACTTTCTTAATTATTTTTTTCTCTAAAATCTACTATTTCATAAATGCACTTCCACATTCATAAATCACACATTAACACATTTCTTCAGTAGTCAATGCAGTGTTTCTATACACTGTATCACACTTGCATTTTTCCATAACACAACTCTCTTCACAAACCATTGGATGTTTTTGTACTTTCCGCCTAGCCCTATGCCACTCTTAAAGTGACTGACCATCAACAGCTTTATTTTTGTTTATTTTTTTACTTCAGTCCATTTTTTATACTATCAATAGTATTGCACCTATGGCATTGCCTCATACTGTCAATGCTTTCCTTGCAATGCTGTCATTCACTGATAGGACATTTCCTAAAACATTTTCATTCAGCAAATCTTTCTTCCCATTTTAATGAACCACACATTTTTGGATACTGTTAAGTCCATTGCACAGATACTGCCTGCCCCTTCTGTTCAATGTTCCTTTGTTAGTGTTGTCCTAACACATGCTTCTTTTTATTCACTTTCATGGCCCATTATTGTAATGTACTGCATGGAGCTCCATGATTATATTCTGAAACTGGACAGAGTACAGGCCTGTTAAGCACCTTTCTGATGTCAGAAATGTGCTTAACTAGCTTTTTTAAGCATGCCAAACCATTGTTAAGCTACAGTCTCATGCAAGAGCATTAACAGTGGTCAGCAGCCAAAATACAAGAATGGTAGGAAGCTGATAAACGCATTATTCAGTTTTTTAAGACTGATGAAAGAAAAGATCAAAAATTTTCTCTGTGGCAATAGTTAATGGGCTGCAGTTTTCAAAGCCGTAAAATACCTAGTGTTCAGGGCCAGTGCTAGCATTTTGGGGACCACCAGCAAGTTTCATGTTGGGGCCCTACCTCGGAGGATGTAAGGTGTGACCATGTTGTTGCCACACCCCCTTCCCTTTCCTTTAATCCTCAAAGTTTGCTAGGAAACCAAACAGCTTTGAGGGACAGATTACAGATATCAAACAAACAGTCTGAAAGTCTCAAAGCCCATACCTCCCACCACCAGTCTCTCAGCACATAAAACGTAAGATTAGGGATTTAAAACACTGGGTTTATGAACTAATAAAGATGTTAGAACAGATTTTGCAGTAGCATGTGTTTCATGCACCCACATTTTTTTGTGAGGAACAGACCAAAAATACCAAACATCTCAACACTGGTCACCATTCTCACAGCCCCTACCCCCTCCTAATGTCTCAGCACAATCCTAGACAAAGCCAAAAATAATCACATAATGAAGGGGTAGCTTTAAACATTGCTATTGTAAACTTAGTAAGGTACTAGAATAACCAGGTATGCATTAATAGGAATTAAAGCATCAGTACATTCTTCATAATTCTCACAGCCCCTGTCTCCCAATGTCTCAGCCCAATAATTCTAGATAAAGCCAAAATTAATTGCAGAGCAGAGATATAACATTAGTAATAGTTTTGAACATATTATCTTTATAAGTTTAAAACAATGTTTAAAACAAAATAACAAGTTTTGCATTAGTGTGCATTACAATAATACCTGTACATTCTACATTCTCATAGCCCCTACCCCCCAACCTTTCAGCACATGAATTCTGGACAAAACACCATAGCACAGTACAAATGCTAAACAACAGGGGAACACATTTAAAAAATGCTTTTACAAAGTTATAAATATGACTGAATGGGTTTTCCTATAGTTTGGTATTACTTTACTTCAGTCCTCAAAGTTTTGCTAGAAAACAAAATTATTTTGAGATACAGACCACAAATGTCAAGCAAACAGTCTACAGTTTTATCAATGCCCATACCCCCATCACCAGCCTCTCAGCACAGTAATTGTGGCAAAAGCAAAAAAAATGACAAAGGTATAACATTAGGGATTTAAAACAGTAGGCTTATGAACAAATAAAGATGCTAGTATAACTGATTTTGCAGTAGCATGCATTGCTTAAACCACAATTTTTTATGAGAAACAGAACAAAAATGTCAAACAAACATTTAAACACTGTGTAACATTTTTATAACCCCTACCATCCTCCTAACCTCTGAGCACAACAATTCTAGGCAAAGGCAAAATAGTTGCAGAACAAAGGTGGAACATCGGGGATAGTTTTAAATATTGCTATTATAAATTTTGAAACAGAACAAGATTTGCATTAAAATTATATTTGTACATTCTGCAACTTTCTCACAACCCCTTTCCCCATAATACCAACCTTTCAGGACAATTCTGTACAAAAAAAAAAAAAAAAAAACAGGACAAAGGTATAGCAAGAATTTAAAACACTCATCTAATAAACTTATAAAGGTGCTAGAATAGGCCTTGCAGTAGCTTGCACTGCATGAACTCATATTTTTCATGAGACAGATCAAAAATACCAGGCAGACATGAGGACGTTCTACAACATTCTCACAGCCCATACTCCCCTGAGTGCAATTTGGCTACATGTTGTCAGTGGGGACTCTTGTATGCGGGAAAATAACTGGTGGTTCCTCGCGGACTCAGGTTTGGCTATACTAGTGTTATAACACTTTTTTTTTTTCTCTGACTTCTATAGTACATAGGAGCAGGTAAAGTTCTATATACTACAAAAATTTATGATCATGTCTCTCCAGTCATAACTCTTCTTATGTGTTCTCAATATGTATGTCAAGATTCACCTGTCAAGCATCACTGTCAAAGTGAATTTCTTTATTTTCATGTGTTAAACACATAGCAACCTGCTTACGGTTAGAGAACAGATCATAATCCTCTGCTTTACACATTCTAGTTTAAAATCACAACAAAGTATATGAAACAGACCTTACAAGTTTATGGGATAAATCAAAGCTGCTGGCCACCTAAAAGCATTTGCATCATATTATATTTATACTTCTTGACATCCCGACAGCTTTGAAATGTATGCATTCATACAGCTTTCATTGCAAGAGGGAATGTATTTTATAGTAGTGTTATTCCTATGTAAAAAAAAAAATACATATATATATATATATATATATATATATATATATCATCATCATCTTCTTTCGGCTGTTCCCATTAGGGGTCGCCACAGCGGATCACCTGTTTCCATTTCTTCCTGTCCTCTGCATCTTGCTCTGTCACACCACCCACCTGCATGTCCTCTCTCACCACATCCATAAACCTTATCTTAGGCCTTCCTCTTTTCCTGTTACCTGGTAGCTACATCCTTAGCATCTTTTTCCCAATATACTCAGCATCCCTCCTCAGCACATGTCCAAACCAACGTAATCTTGCCTCTCTGGCTTTGTCTCCAAACCTTCCAACCTGGGCTGACCCTCTAATATACTTATTCCTAATCCTGTCCACCCTCGTCACATCCAGTGCAAATCTTAACATCTTTAACTCTGCCACATCCAGCTCAAACTCCTGCCTTTTTGTCAGTGCCACTGTCTCCAACCCATATAACATAGCTGGTCTCACTACCCTCTTGTAGACCTTCCCTTTCACTCTTACAGGTACTCGTCTGTCACAAATCACTCCTGACACTCTTCTCCACCCACTCGATCCTGCCTGTACTCTCTTCTTCACCTCTCTTCCACACTCACTGTTACTCTGAACTATTGACCCCAAGTATTTAAACTCATCCACCTTCGCCACCTCTACTCCTTGCATCCTCACCATTCCTCTATCCTCCCTCTCATTCACACACATATATTCTGTCTTAGTCCTGCTGACCTTCATTCCTCTTCTCTCTAGAGCATATCTCCATCCCTCCAGGGTCTCTTCCACCTGTTCCCTACTCTCACTGCAGATCACAATGTCATCTGCAAACATCATAGTCCATGGGGACTCCTGTCTGATCTCGTCTGTCAACCTGTCCATCACCACTGCAAATAAGAAAGGGCTCAGAGCTGATCCTTGATGTAACCCCACCTCCACCTTAAACGCATCCGTCACTCCCACTATAGACCTCACTGCTGTCACACTACCCTTGTACATTTCCTGTACCACTCTGACATACTTCTCTGACACTCCTGACTTCTTCATACAATACCACAACTCCTCTCTAGGCACCGTGTCATATGCTTTCTCTAAGTCTACAAAAACACAATGCAACTCCTTCTGACATTCTGTGTGTGTGTGTGTGTGTGTGTGTGTGTGTGTGTGTGTGTGTGTGTGTGTGTGTGTGTGTGTGTGTGTGTGTTTATAGAATTGTTAAGCATTTCATTTAAAGTAGGGTTCCCAACCTCCACATGTCCAAAGTATGACAAGACATTTATCAAACATATGACATTATAGTGGGTATGGTCAAGCCTGTACTGTAATAAAAAGAGGAAATATTATAATAAATAAGCGGATCTGTTAGCTGCCCCTAGAAGACATGAGAGTCTAGCTACTCTGTGTATAAATATTAGAGCTTTTTCTCAACTTGTTTATCCAGTAAAAGGATGGTCTGAAAATAAATCAACCCAGGGATTCATTAACAGCCTCAGCACAATCCACACAACTCAGGCTAAAAAGGCCCTGCTCACACAATGCAGTATTTTACAATTCAGCAGCAAATTATGTGCCATCAGGAAAGACCTCATTATGGGTTAATTTGCATGTCTCTGAATCACATTAACTACCACAAAGTGCAGATCAGCACTTCCCACAGTAGGTGACATGTTAGTGACCACATCATAAAACAAGAAGCACCCCCCAGTCACTCTCACACACACACAAGAACACAGTAAAACCCACACACTCACACACACAATATACTACATACAGGTCCTTATTGTCAGATCATCCATGATGTCTCCTTTTTCCCAGACCTGGTAATTCATGAATGATTACAGTTCACTAAATATTCACTTTGGTTGCTGCTCCAGTACAAACAAAGGACTCCCAGTCAATCAAATTTGACACTTTAATATCCAATAAAATATACAAGCTTAAAGGATTTAGTGCTTTCATTTCTAACACACCAGAAACTTCTTTGGAAAAACCTGACATTGCATCTAGAGCCATTTAAATACACTCAGCACCTCTCTGATTGGCTGTTACATAAAAACCATACTGAAATTTTTAAAAGGGCAACACCAACTTCAAAATATTTTTAGAAATTCAAAATTTTCACGTTATAACATTTTACATATATACACATATAACACATATAGAAAACCCTTAAAAACACTTAAGAAACTGGATGTTGTTCTATATTAATATTAGTATCTGTTTGCTCTTAACTTAAGAGCTGGGGCTAGTGAAAGGTGGTCATTCAGTCCAGGGGGACACAGGCATCAAGTTGTAATTGCGAAAAAGGTTCTTTAAAGTTTAGGTTACATTCCCAGTCACCTCTCCTTTCTTGGTGAGTAACTTTCTCTATAACCCAAAACTTATAGTCGTCTTGGGGACAATGCAGACAATGTCTATAAAGGGCATTGGTGTCCTTTTTCCAGTTTATATCATATGTATGCTCGTACACCCTCTGCCTCAATGTACGTTCAGTCTTCCTCATGTAATAGGAACCATATACCTTACAATGGGCTAAATAACTCACCCTTCGGTATGACAGTATGACACTTGAAACGCCCCTGTCGGTAAAAAGTGACTTTTGGGAATGTAAGTGTGTTTTGGTTATACATAAATGAGCATCGACCACACATACCACATTTATATATTCCTAATATTGTGCTCACAGGTTTAGTATTTCCCCTTTCAAAAATATCCTTTAGATTGGGGTTTCTCCTGAACCCAAACTTTAGTGGTCTAGAAAATGCCCTGGGTTTGTTGGGCATAATAGAAAACATCTTCCAGTTTTTTGTCACAATGTTTTGAATCCCCTTAGTATCTTGGTTGTATATCAACCTAAATATACATACCATCTGTGTTACTTTTAACTGATCCTTGGTCCTTGTTTCTGTTGTTATTATTACCTTCATAGTTTAATAGGGGTATATATTTATTTCACCATCCACTTAGAACTTCTTCTTTGATAGTTTTAACCATGCTATCGGGATATCCCCTCTCACAAAACATACCCTCAATATGATCCAGTTCTTTCACCAAGTCATCTTTATTAGAAGTCATACGGGCTCCCTGTATCATTTTTATTTTCACTATATTTTCCTTTTGTTTGTAAGGATGGTTACTTTCACAATAAAGATATGAGTTTTGAGAAACATTCCTTTGTTTATAGCTTTGAAATATATTTCCCATTAGTACTGGCCTTCATAATGGTCACATCTAAATAATGTACTCCGTTTCTCTGGTTTCCTGTGTGAACTTCAGAAATTCTGTGGTGTTATTTATGTAGTCTATGAAACCTTCTATATTTTGTGGAGACCCTTTCCACAAAATAAAAAATATCATCCAAAAATCTGAAGTAAATCCTGATGTAATCTTTGTACTGTGATGCAAAAATAAAATGTTTTTCCCAGTATAATAGGAGAATATTTGCAAATATGGGTGCGCAAGCCACACCCATAGCAACCCCATCCATTTGATGGTATAACTCACCCTGGAAATATATGAAATTGTGTTTTAATATCAATTCCATGCTTTCTAGGACAGTCTTAATATCTGAGTGTTGCAAAAATTCAACCTCCAGTAACATTTCTTCAAACCACTGTAGACCTCTATTGTGGGGAATAACTGAAAAGAGGTCCTTGACATCGATGGTTATAAACAAAATGTCACTGTTAAATTCTACTTGTCCTATCTTGTACAAAAAATCCCACGAATCTTTTAGTATGTGGGGGTATAAATCATAAAAAGGTTTCAACTTTTTGTCAATGTATATAGCTAGAGGCTGTGTTTTTGACCCAGTAGATTATACAATTGGTCTGGTGGGGGTGGGGGGTTCATATAGTTCTTAGGAACTTTGTGTATTCCAAAAATGCTTGGAATGTATGGTTTAAATACTTTAAAAAAAGTCATACAACTGTTTTGTTATGGCCCCTTGTAACAAGTTGTCCTCTAGAATAATGTATATTCTGTGGTAGGCTATATTAACTTGGTAGGAAGGGCTACACCACAGTCATTAAATACATTTAATACAGCTTTAAAAAAATCAGTTCCCTCGTAAACATTATTAGGAAATTTACTAATTCTAGGTCCCTAAGGGACTTGATTAACTTTAATGCATTCATTTAAAAAACAATTGTCAGCTATTAAACTTCTAAATTTACAGAATTTACACAATTTTTCTTTTACTTTATGACACATACCAACATATGTTTCATTACCTTGTGCAGGTGCTGGGTTAAACTTAAAGTTTGTTCTGCCTAACCACGAGTTCATATTAATGTCCAAATACTGTTCCCAACTACTCAATGAATTAGTGTTATGGGAAAACGACTCTGGGTACATTGTAAAGTTTCTGTTCCATTTCCCTGGCTAGAAGCAGCTCCATGCCTTTCCTGCTGCTGTACACCTCATCACTGGACCAGAAGTGACATCATCACAACTGGAAGTGACATCATCACATCTCAATTTTCTTGGTTACAGGGTATAGAACCCTCCAGATATACAGAAACACTGTTACCATCATTTTCTTGTGAAAATTCATTAATGAGCCTTGTCAGCTCACCCACAAAAATTTGGTTAGCCCTACCAGTTGGGCTTACAGTCTAGTAGATTCCTCGGCCACTGGAAAAAGCCATTCCAGAGTAACAAAAACCACAAAGAACTCAAGTGAAATACTGAAGTATAAAGACACCAATAACCAAATATTCGTTTCAGTTGCTGCTCCAATACCAATAAAGGACTCCCAGTCGATCAAATTCAACACTTTAATATCCAATAAAATATACAAGCTTAAAGGATTTAGCACTTTCATTAATAACACATCAGAATCATCTTCAGGATCACCTGACATTGAATCTAAAGCCATTTAAATACACCCAGCACCTCTCTGATTGGCTGTTACATGAAAACCATACTGAAATTTTTAAAAGGACAACACCGACTTCAAAATATGTTTAAAAATTCAAAATATGAACTTTACAATGGACCCAGAGTCGTTTCGCCCATAACACTAATTCACTGAGTGGTTGGGAACAGTATTTGGACATAAATATGGATTTGTGGTTAGGCAGAACAAACTTTAATTTTAACCCAGCACCTCCACAAGGTGATGAAACATATGTTGGTATGTGCCCTTAGTTAAAAGAAAAATTGTGTAAATTTAGAAGTTTAATGGCTGACAATTGTTTTTTAAATGACTGCACTAAAGTTAAATAAGCCCCTAAGGGACTTAGAATTAGTAAATTTCCTAATAATGTTTACAAGGGCACTGATTTTTTTTAAAGCTGTAGTAAATGTATTTAATGACTGAGATTTAGCCCTTATGAGGGTTGTTATTAAGCATAATGAAAAAATGATGACTGTGTAAAGAGTGATATTGCAGCTTTGAATATGAAAATACAAGAAGATTTATTGTTTACCTTAGAAGAAAATAAATGTAAATATTCATATATTTTTAAAGATGACATTTTGGATGCAAAAAACTGGAAAAGGAAAATGGGTAAACTACAGAGGGATACTAAAGACTATGCTGAGGGCACAGCTTATGTGCTAAGGCAACATTTTAACCCATGCAATGGCAGAGGGACCACTAATATGGATGGGTACAACAGTGAAGAAAATAGAGAATTTGATAATGGGAACAATGATAGAGAAACCCCTTTAAACCATGGTCCTGTAAGAAGGTCAGAAAAAAATCGGAATCTGCCAGTACAACCTACGTATGCACAAGCCATCCAGAGGGGACAGGGGAATCAGAGGGGGAAACAGCAGTTTTACCCACAATCCCAGAAGAGTTTTTGGAACAGATAACAGAGAACTTACCTTTAAGGGCAGGGAACTCTAACATGGACAATGAATTGCAAGAAGTAGGTCCCATTAATAAGATGGGGAATTTTCAAATGTACAATTATAACAATATTGAACTGAATGAGAGACACTTTAGTTTGTTCAAAAAAGGTTTCAAATTCATTCCTAGCAAAAAAGGAAATATGGCTGAAACATTATTTGATATAAAAATGTTTCTCAGGAAAATAAATTTGGATGTACTACTTGGTGGTACGACTGAGTCAGAGAGTATGAACCAGTTGAAAAAGAAAAGTTCTTACAATCCCCCTGTTACTTGAATTAAACAACTTTGAAACAATGGTATGCAAAGAAATCAGATCATATGACAATAGTAGAAAGGTGTATAACAAGGTAAACTTGACAAAAGATGATAAGGAAGTTATGTCAGAAATGTGTAATAATAATGAGGTTCATATTATGAAACCTGATAAGGGCCTCTTATGATGCAGCAGTGGGAATAGTCATCAAAAATGCTTGCCTTGTTAAACACTGATGGTAGATACAACCAGGTATCTCGGAACCAAGTTAATACAGCCTACCATAGAACAGACATTATTCTAGAGGACAACTTGCAACAAGGGGGCATAACAAAACAGTTGTATGACTTTTCTAAAGTATCTAAACCATACATTCCAAGCATTTTTGGAATACCCAAAGTTCATAAGAACTATGTGAACCTCACCCCACCAGACCCATTGTATCATCTGCTGGGTCAAAAACACAGCCTCTAGCTATATAGATTGACAAAACGTTGAAACCTTTTTATGATTTATACCCCCACATACTAAAAGATTTGTGGGACTTTTTGCACAAGATAGGACAAGTAGAATTTAAGAATGACTTTTTGGTTTATAACCATCAATGTCAAGGACCTCTTTTCAGTTATTCCCCATGAAAGAGGTATACAATGAATTGAAGAAATGTTACTGGAGGTTGAATTTTTGCAATACTCAGATTTTAACACTATCCTAGAAAGCATGGAATTGGTATTAAAAAACAATTTCATATATTTCCAGGGTGAGAAATACCATCAAATGGATGTGGCTGTAATGGGTGAGGCATACGCACCCATATTTGCAAATACTGTCCTAGTATACTGGGAAAAACATTTTATTTTTGAGTCACAGTACAAAGATTACATCAGGATTTACTTCAGATTTTTGGATGATATTTTTATTTTGTGGAAAGGGTCCCCACAAAATATAGAAGGTTTCACAGAATACATAAATAACACCACAGAATTTCTGAAGTTCACATATGAAACCAGAAAAATCGAAGTACATTATTTAGATGTGACCATTATAAAGGACGATACTTATGGGAAATATATTTCAAAACTATAAACAAAGGAATGTTTCTCAAACTCATATCTTTATTATGAAAGTAACCATCATTATAAACAAAAGAAAAATATAATGAAAGGACAAATGATACATACGGTCCCGTATGACTTCGGATAAAGATGACTTGGTGAAAGAAATGGATTATATTGTTGGAATATTTTGTGAGAGGGGATACCCCGATAGCATGGTTAAAACTATCAAAGAAGAAGTTCTAAGGGGATGGGGAAATAAATATATACTCCTATTAAACTATGAAAGTAATAATAACAACAGAAACAAGGACCAAGGATCAGTTAAAAGTGACACAGATGGTACATATTTACTGTTGACATACAACCAAGATACTAAGGCGATTCAAAACATTGTGACAAAAACTGGAAGATATTTTCTAGTATGCCCAACAAACCCAGGGTATTTTGTAGACCATTAAAGTTTGGGGTCAGCAGAAACCCCACTCTAAAGGATATTTTTGAAAGGGGAAATACAAAACATGTGGGCACAATATTAGGAACATATAAATGTGGTATGTGCAGTCAATGCTCATTTATGTATAACCAAAACACACTAACATTGGATTCCCCAAAAGTCACTTTTTACCCGCAGGAGCATTTCAACTTCATACCAAAGGGGTGATTTATTTAGCCCATTGTAAGTTATGGGGTTCTTACTATATGGGGAAGACCGAACGTACACTGAGGCAGAGGGTGTACGAGCATACATAAGATATAAACCTGAAAAAGGACACCAATGCCCTTTATAGACACTGTCTGCAGTGTCCCCAAGCAGATTATAAGTTTTGGGTTATAGAGAAAGTTACTCAACAAGAAAGGGGAGGTGACTGAGAATCTAAGCGAGAACTTAAAGAAGCTATTTGGCAATTTCAACTTGATGCTTGTGTCCCCCCCTCGATTGAATAACCACCTTTCACTAGCCCCAGCTCTTAAGTTAACAGCAAACAGATACTAACATTAATATAGAACAACATCCATTTTTAAGTTTTTTTAAGTGTTTTTTAAGTGTTTTCTAAGTTTTTTAAACATAGTATATGTGTTATATGTGTAGGTATGCAAAATGTTATAACATCTGAAAATGTTGACTTTTTAAACATATTTTGAAGTTGGTGTTGTCCTTTTAAAAATTTCATTATGGTTTTTATGTAACAGCCAATCAGAGAGGTGCTGGGTGTATTTAAACAGCTTTAGATTCAATGTTGGGTGATTCTGAAGAAGTTTCTGGTGTGTTAGAAATGAAAGCATTAAATCCTTTATGCTTGTATATTTTATTGGATATTAAAGTGTTGAATTTGAACAACTGGGAGTCCTTTATTGGTACTGGAACAGCAACTGAAGTGAATATTTGGTTATTGGTGTTTTTACACTTCAGTATTTCACTTGAATTCTTAATGTTTACAGTTCAGTCATTAATGCCGGACATTCTGGTTTTACACTTCATATCCTCCAGTAAATGCATGCTGTGGGATATCGTGTGCTGGTCCACCTTTCCCCTCATACCTGAAGACATGTTGCATATATTGCATAATGCCCAAGATCCTCAATATGTAGAATAAAAACACCTACTAATGCAGCAGGTTTCTGTATCAAGGGGGCATAGTTCATATCCTCCCTTCATTTACTTATTTATTTATTTATTTATTTATTTATTTTCAGACAGTCCCTGGTGTCTAGTAGTTGTTATACCTTTTATTTAATGTGTCTTTATGGTACTCCATTGTGACTACCCCTAGTGGTAGCATTTCTCCTACCCCTGATTCCCATACTGGTTTAAGTGCTGTTACAGCTCAAGTCTCTTAAAGTAATCCCTGGTGTTTAATGCTCCTAACAGTCCCCATTCCCCATACTGATTTAACTGTCATTATAACACAAGTCTTATAAAGTAATCCTGGTGGTTAGTGGTCCCTTCCATCTAATATTATAGAACAAGCTCATTAGTCTAGGGGGTGAGTGGTGGTACGACATCCACACACACACACACACACACACACACACACACACACACTCACAAAAGCAGCCCCTCTCATACGCTCACTCATGACCTCCCAACCTTACCTTGCAATTAAACTTCCCAGTACTTACTCTTTCTGCAGTGGCTGGACACAGCATTTTAGCCATGTCCACTGTCATGACATTGCAGGAGCAGCCATGGTAATCTACACGGCTGACAGATTCTATGAATAGCTTAGTACATAGATGCCTTCAGTTCCATGTGGAGCAAGTCATGGCTATTTATAGGTTCATAGGTACATAGATTAGTACTAGGCTAACTGCCCTTGCAAGCCATTTTAAGCCTAGCCAATTATCCCTTGTGAGACGCAAACCCTGCACCTTGTGTTTGTAAGGCAAACACCTTAACCATTAGGCCACCCCATATTCCTCTCCCCAAATTCCCTCATTAGCATATATCTTAGCCTTAGAGACAACCTGACAAGGTACTGCATGTTTTCATGCTACAGCACAGTGTTAGGGTTGCCTCTGAATTCCAAAAGGTACACAAGGTTTATGCCTTGCAGTAACCTTAGGAAGCCCCCCACCCCATGAGTAAGGAAATAAATTCAGTCTTATTTTTTTTTCAAGGAGTAAATAAGTTGTGTACAAGGCTTAATCTTCAAAGTTGATCAAATACTAGTTCTCAATAAACTGAGAGGACAAGTACTGAAAGGACATAAACATATTAGTCAAATCTGGGAATAGTAAAATACAAATAGCAGGCGGTATAATGTGATGGGCAGGAATTTCACCCACAGAGCTTTCAGAGGTTTGTAAACTATTATGGCAAAAGTCTGCCAACTCTGGCAGTCATATTACATTACATAAATGAGCTGGTTCAGGCTGGTAGACTTTGTGAACTAAAGAATGTGACCATTCACTTCATTAGGCCATGAGGGCAGGTCACGTCTGATACAGTCCTGATGAACTATCACCCTTCCTTGTAGAGAACCAGAATCAGATCTGTGATGCTTCCCCATATGGCACTGCAGCACTGATGTCACATACTGGGGAAGACGGCAGTGAGAGTTACATAGCATTTGCTTCATGCTCCTTGTCTGCAGCTGAGAAAAAGTATGTCCAAACTAACAGAGAGGTATTAAGTCCTGTCTACAGTGTCAAGAGGTAAATCTCGCATGTATTCAACAGAGACTTTATGCTTGTTACAGGCCATCAGCAAGTAAAAGAGAATATTATCCAAAAATGACATGATCCCTTCTTAAATGGCTGTGTAGTGTGTGTGTGTGTGTGTGTGTGTGTGTGTGTGTGTGTGTGTGTGTGTGTGTGTGTGTGTGTGTGTGTGTGTGTGTGTGTGTGTGTGTGTGTGTGTGTGAGGAGGTATGGATTACCATGTTCACTGCATCATGGCCCAGACTATCGGAAGAACTTTATCAAGGTCATCTTGGAGTAGTAAAAATAAGGGCACTGGCTAGAATTATATGTGGTGGTCAAAGATTAATTAATAGAAAGAACAATTGGAAATAAAATGCAGTTGCCCCAAAGAAGCCAAAACATCTAAGCAAATGGTCTCAGCCTAGCACCAGGTCTAGGCAGATTTTTCTGAGCCATTTATGAGGGCAACACTTTTGGTGGTCATTGCATGCTTTATACTGCAAGAGGACTTTACCATGAATTCTGCTACTTCTGGTCAAACCACAAACAAGTTAAGAAAGATCAGCGAACAATATGAAAGGCTATCCATAGCAACAGGCAGTCCTAACCTGGAGTTACAGACTAAACTCTATACGGTCTCCTGATATAATTAAGCAGCAGTTGGGATCTGTGTCCGCACCTCAACCCCTTAGTGCAAAAAATCTGAACAAAGCCAAAAACAATGGCAGGAGAAATACCAAAAATCCAGGACAAATTTTAATTACTGTTCTACAAAGTTGTTAGAATAACTTGTTTGGAATGCATTTTCTGAAGGATATGAAGTCCAAATCTCTAAAGTCTGTCATTATTTAATGACATCTAACCACAATGATTTGCTTTTAGATCTTAGTGCAGTCTGAAATTGATTTGAAATGGCTGCAAAAAGGTGTAGCAATAGAGTGTTTTGTAATCTGGGTAGGGTATAAGGTCTCAAAAAGAAGCTTGCTCTGTGTGTGTGTGTGTGTCTGTGTGTGTGTGTGTGTGTGTGTGTGTGTGTGTGTGTGTGTGTGTGTGTGTGTGTGTGTGTGTGTGTGTGTAACCTGAATGCACAAGCAGGACTGGTAAGTTAAAGCTGTTATTTCAAGGCTACCATAGAAATTACGGCATTAAAGAGGCTGTGGCTAGTGTATATTTTAAGTAAAGTAAATTTACCTTATTTTCAGGAGCCTACTGCTACTACTCCTTCAAGGAAAGAATGGTTTGTTTATACAATTCAGCCTGTACTTCATCTTCCAAGCTTAAGTAATGATGTCAAAACACTGAATGGGCTAAACCAATAGCACCATTCTTTACTGGTGTGGCTTAGAACGTTTGTTTTTATAAAAGCAAGTGATTATTTACTAGAAACTGAAAGCAGAAATGCTTATACATTCAGAGGTCTCTTCTGCCATCAATTCACAGATGTTCTACACAAGGACCCACACCTCTGACATGCCAACAAGTTTCCAGATGTTTGACTTGACCCACCTGGCATGGAAATAGCTAAAAACAGGGGAGAAGCCAGTTGACTGGATTCTATAACTGTGATAGATTACATTTTGAGGAATTTATCCAACCCCAGTTACTGATGGGTAAGCCAGAGTAACTCAGCCTCTGCAGAACAGTTGGTAGATCTCCACCTTCTTACCAGAAGATATTGGTATTCCACAAGGAACTATACCAAGCCCCATACTTTTCAACATACTCATCAATGACCTGTACACTGTTGTGGATGGAGAGATGATAAAAACAGCAAGCAAAGCAGAGTAGTATTGCTGGAACTGAATTTGTCCTCAAATCTTGGTGAGTACTTTCATGAAGTAGACTCAGTTTTTACAAAATCTCACCAAGATGACAGTGATATACAGACTGTATTTTATATACCATATATCATGGGATAGGCATAAGTAGATTAAAAAGTTAAAAAAGACAGCTAGGTACACAAGTCCCAGGATAAAAAAAGTGTCCAATCCTGGCAGGCACACTGGTGCCATGACTGGAAAAAAATGACACTGTAGAATCCTCAAGATATGGAAACATTCCTACAATGAGGTAATGCCAGGCTCAAGAGGAAAAGGATGTTCTCCCAATGTAGAGGGAAGTAGTAGTCCATAAAAAAACAAAACAAAAAAAAACAAAAAAACCCCACAAAAACTGACATGCCAAAAATAGCCATAAAGATGAAAGAGTGAACTATTGAGATAAGAAGGAAATTATGTACTGTTACTACTATTATGAAAGAAACCCAGAATTTCCGGATATAAGATATGCAAAAATATTAAGAGAGAAATTAGAGAGAAAAAATACTTGCACAAGAAAACTGTCAAAAGCTTCAAATGCAAATTTGTATTAATTAATACAACAGATCCATGAAAAACATTATATGGACTAAGAAACCTTGGGCCATTTGGAAAAAGAAGCAATTGAGAAAATCCGAAAATATACAGGAAAAAACCTAGAGATTTTTAAAATGTATAAAAAAAGAAAAATGTACATGGGAAAGAAAGAGACATCTGATATGGTGTAATATTTATGCACAGGCGAATGCCAAACTAATCAATACAAAAAGGCACCCCCAAAGATATGTGAAGAAAAATACAGGTAAAGGCTCCCAGATATGGAAAATTTCACAATATAAAAAATAAGTTCACAAAGGGGGGAACAAAACAGAAGATCAGTAAAGTAAAAGTTAAACAAATAGATGCTGAAGTTATGTAACACCTGCGAAGGGAAGAATTTAGTGTAGAAAGTCTAACACAGGTTGTGACACAGCATGACGGAACAATGAGTCTCCAAAGTAAAGAGAAACAGGGGAAGCAGGAGACATCTGAAGAAGAAATATGGATGTGGGAAAGAAAAAGAGATTTAATTTTGTGTAATACTTATGCAAAGGAGAAAGCAAAGCTAACCAATACAAAAAAGGCAGCATCAAAGATATTTGAAGAGAAATGCAGGCAAAGGCACCCTGATATGGAAAATTTTACAATATAAAAAATAAGAAAAAAACAAAGGGGGAAAGTAGAAAAGAGGATTAAAAATGGGGACGTTAAAGAAACAGAAAGTGAAGTTATGGATGGATCTATATTATAGCATTGAAATCTACAAAGATCGAATGTTATAATATAGCACCCTAAACATCGAAATCCGCAAACATCGAACAGTCAGAATAGCATTTTTTTTCCCAGGGAAAAAAATCGCTATTCCGAGAAACATACACACAACACAAACACACACAAAAAACAGCAATCCACACACATACACTTAAAATCCTACACCTAAACCTAAACTAAACTTTACATACACTACTAGCTATCCACTTACCTTAACCCGACCCTAACCCTAAGGTCCATCACTATCATACACTCACCTCACCCGCGCCCTAACCCTAACTCACCTAACGCGCCCCCTAACCCTAACCTACACACAATCGCACACTTACCTGACCCGCTCCCTAACCCTAACTCATCTAACCTGCCCTCTAACCCTAACCTACACACAATCGCACACTTACCTGACCCGCTCCCTAACCCTAACTCATCTAACCCGCCCCCTAACCCTAACCTACACACAATCGCACACTTACCTGAACCCGACCTGTAATGCTCCAACATATCGAACGCTGAAAACAGCGAAGCCACAGCAACGGCCCACCGAATTCTTTCCCTGGGAAAGAATTCGGTGTCCTGCACCTTCGTTGTTTTCAGCGTTCGACAAAACTGGTTCGATATTATAACATTCGAACTTTATAAAATTCGATGTTATAATACAGACCCGTTATGGATTACCTGTGAAGTGAAGGATTTACTGTAGAAAATTTAAATCTGGTAATGTCACAGAATGATGGAACACTGAGTCCCCAAATTAAGAAGAAACAGATGGAATGGAATGCATTTAATCAGTTGACACATGAAGATGCTCTGGAGCCTTCAGTAGGAGACCAGTGCAAAAGTTCAGCTGGAGTTGCACAGCAAGGGAAGGAATGGGAAATGGTGGCAACTCTGATGCAGTCAATGCTGTGGAGTGATAAGCCAGTGAATTCCCATATGAAAGAGCAACAGATGACGCAGAACAGAGCTGAAGAGAATATGTCACAGGAAGATGTTCTGGAACTTCCTGTAGAATGCTTGCAGGAAATGGAGAATAAAGAATGTGCCCTCAGTTTAGAATAAAAGGATCTAAGAGAAGAGCTGCTTGATTTAATAGAGATCAGTGGACATATTAAGACTGATGAAAGAAACAGATTAAAGGAAGTCAGTGTTAGAAGTCTGATAAAACAAATGAAGACATAAATCAAGACTATTGACAGAAATGCACTTGATATAAGAAGTTATGTACTTGCCATAACGTTTCATCTGTGTTGTCCAGTTTCATTCTTCCTCAACAACTGGGACAATTGGGTTTGGATCTGATCTTCTGACTCGGCCATTTTTTACAGCTCGTGACCACTAGAACTTACTCATAATGCTCTATCCCCTAACATACCTCAGATTTTGGTTGCTGGCTTATAGTTTTAAAAGGAATTTTAGCACCCAGGTAAGAGACCAATATCTGGAGCTCAATAGCAGGAACAATGGTTCCCTTGTTACCTCTTGTTCTTCCAGGAGATACTAGTGCAAAGGTAGGGGGAGGGGTGGCGAGAGAGGAGTTGAGAAAGAATGAAAAAGGAGAACACAGATGGAATGTTATGGTGACTACAGAACTGTTTTACCTGATGTAATTTTTCATTCATTCCTCAACAATTAGACAGAGTCCCCAGCTACCTAAAATCCAGGGAGGACACTAAGGAAGGATATTCCTGAGCACTGTTTAGCCAAATGCTCCTCCTTCCCTCAAGACCAGATCCAATTTGTAATGAGTAATAAAAGTATGAAGATTAGCCCAATTGTAGCTGCACAGATGTCATCCATGGAAGCCCTGGATTACATAAATTGATGATGTTGCCATGGACCTGGTTGAATGGACTCTCAAAGGTTTTGCTAAGGATAGGCCCAATTTGTTATACACAAAGGATACACAGTCAGTCAGCCACCTGGTTAAAGTAACAGACTTACCTAATTTAGTCTCCACAAAGGAAATAAACAATTAGACTGCTTTCCTGAAAGTCTTTGTTCTCTGTAAATAAAAAAAATAACTGCCTGTGAACAACCAGCAAATGTAACATGTATTCACCTCTGTTTGTGAAATTTAGAAAGAAAACTGGAAGATTAATGGACTGACTGATGCCAGATTCTGACACCACCTTAGGAAGAAAGGAAGGACTGGTTCACAATGTTACTCTGTCTTTATGAAATATTAAATAAGGAGGCTTAGAAGACAAAGCTTAAAGTCCTAAAAGTATTAGAGAAGAGGTAATGGCTACCAAAAATGTTAATTCACATTTTATTGCTGGTTCAAAGGGAGAATGAACTATGGCTTGTAGTATTAAATTTAAGTCCCATGGTGGAGATGGATCTCTACAAGGCAGTCTCAAAAGAAAGGTACCTCTTAAAAATGCCTTACAAAGTTTTGATGAAGCCAAGGTGGAATTTTATCTCCTATATGAAAATTAGAAATGGCAGCTAGCTAAATTTTAACAGTAGAGGAACTGGCCCCGTCATTAAAGATAGTTACTAGAAACTCAAGAACTGTATGTACTTGTGCTGAAAAAGCTCAATCTCTTTCTGCTGCACCCAAAAAACAAATCTTTTCCATTTACTTCTGTAAATTTACCTAGTGGAAGGTTTAAGGGAAGATAAACGTATATGATGGACAGGGGAAGACAGCCTGAAATGTGTAGCTATCAATGGAAGTGGAGAAACCATGCAGTCAGTTTTAGGTCTGACATGTCCGCGTGAATCATGTCTGTTGGGTAAAACAGAAGGTTTGGAATTGCATCCAAAATCCATGGAGGGTAAACTAGATGAGGCCAAAGAAAGGGGAAACAAATCTGTCAAGGCCAATAAGGGTCAATGAGGATGACTTTGCTCTTCCTTTGGGAAGCTTTCTGCAGAAATTTGGGGTTTAAGGGGGTTGAGGGATACGCATAGAGGAGACCGGGGGACCAATCATAAAGAAGAGCATCTCTTGGTGATTCCCCTAGTGGAGGGATTAGGGGAAAGAACCTGCTGCACTTGTTGTTGAGGAGAGATGCATAAAAGTCACAGCATGGATGGCCCCACTGGTGAAATATCTTTTCAACAACTTTCGTGTTGAGAGACCACTCAAGAGGTAACAAAATGGAGCTGCTCTACTTGTTTCCTATCATGTTAGATTTCCCCAGAATGTGCATCGCTATCAGAAATCAATCGGATGAGATCACCCATTGCCACACTCTCAGAGCTTCTCGACACAAGGGGTATGATCTGGTCCCTCCTTGTTTTGATGTACCAAACCACGGACATATTGTCGGTCTGAATCACAACTGTCCCAAAAGGGAGACAGTCTTGGAAAGCCTGCAACACTAAGAGCACTGCTCTCAATTTCCAGAACATTGATATGCATGTTGACATCTTTGGCTAAGTAAGAATGAAGGAATGGCCTAGAAGAACCTGATCTGAGTGAAGCCCCACCAGAGATAATTTTTGTATGCCTGGGTAATTTTGATCTGGATGGACTCAGGCTGGTGTGGAATGGACCACTGAGTCACTAATCTCCACTGAAGTATTCTCATATGGTATCTTGCTAGAGGAACTAGAACTATCACTGCAGACACTGATCCCAAGGCTTGAAGAATCAATCGGGCCAAATGAGAAGAATTTTGAATTATCTTTTTGACTTGGAATAAAAAGGAAGTGAATCTGTCACTGATATTGTGTTGAATAAGGCTAACAAATCTCCAGCAAAAACCACGAGCCAAAAACGAAAGATGTAAGGCTCCAGAAGTAAATCAGAAGTATTTATTAACAATATACACCTCTAATACAAAATAAAGTTAAGCGCTTTCACCCGTAACACTTTCAGGCTCCTTCAGAATAATGAATTACAACATACTCCCATCCTTTTATCTTAGAAATAGCCAATCCTAGAAGTTCAACCCCCCCCCCCTTTAATGCTTAAAAAACTGAAAATGTAAAAACTTAACAAAACATGTTCATTTTTAAAAAAATCCAAGTTCACACAGTAATTATATTATTAAATTCAAAACAACCCTGTATTAACTAACGTTCATATGAAAGAATCTCACTATAATTTAGCAGCCTTTAATTTCAACACACTGTTTATACTAATGCATTCATTAGGCCCAGGGGATTTTGGTGCATCCAATTTAATTTGCCAGAATAGCTCCGTAAACTCTAATCTGGCTTCCCAGGTTCCACCTCTTGGGTCCTGTGCTACTTGTTCAAATTTACAACTACGCTTTAAAACAAACCTTACAGTGTTTATATAAAGCATTTGTTTCCTTCTCATAGGTTCATAGATTAGTACTAGGCTAACTACACTTGTGGGCCTTTTCAAGCCTAGCCAATTACCCCATGTGAGAATCAAACCCTACACCTTGTGTCTATAAGGTAAACACCTTAACCGTTATGCCATCTTCCCACCCACTCATGTGCAATATCATATAAATGTTCATATGCACGTTTCCTCAAGGCCCTCTCCATTTCGCCAATATAGAAACTGTTACATGCTGCACATGTAACCAAATATACCACCCCCCTACTATTACAATTGTAATGACCTGTGGTTCTTAATACCGTACCCCTAGCTTCTAAAGAAATATCCTCCGAGTCTGCCATACAAACACAGTGATTACAGAACCCACATCTATATGTTCCCCTTCTCTTCTTGTTATAATCTGAGTTCTTCCATTCTACTTTCTCAAGCATCTCCTTGAGGTTCATGTCCCTCTTCCTAATAAATGTAGGTTCCTGGGGAATAAATTCCTTTGTGTCTGAACTCACTGTTAAAAGTCCTCAGTATTTCTTAATGGTATTCTCAACCTCAGTGGTTGCTGAAGAAAATGTGTATATGAATGTGTATATGAAAGTCATGTTGTAATCTCCCTTACTCTTCTCCCTGACAACGTACATTTCCTTCCCTAATCCTAGAAGGGGAATATATTTTTGATCTCTATCTCTCATCACTTAGTCTATCAATCTATCTATTAACCAGGCAGGGTATCAGCAATGAACTTCTTCATTAAACATGCTGTTTCACTGCACATCCTTGAAGCCCTAATCAGTTGACCTTTTATAATCTCCTTCTTCTGGGAAAACTGATGTCCATTATTAAAATGTAAATAAGAATTCGAAAATGTAGCTTTATGAAAAATCTTGGATTGAAAACATTTGTTGTGATAATCCTTATAAATAGTGACATTCAAACAGTTGATGTCATCAGTGGCAAGCATGTGCAAATCTCAAGAAATTAGTAGTGTTGTTTATATACACCAAAAGCTCACTGAGTTTATCCTTAGGACCCCTCCAAACAACACAATTATCATCTAAAAATCTGGTGTAAAATGTTATGTACCTTGCCCAATCCATGTTGAATATGAATTTCTTCTCCCAGTAATATAATATACAGTTCGCATACAAGGAGGCACACATAGCCCCATTGCTACTCCCTGTTCCTGTTTGTAAAATTATCCATTAAAGAACATAAAATTGTTCTTTAAAATGGTTTCCATGAACTCCATCAATAAATTCACTTGATCATTTCTCAAATATTCAACTTCCAATAAAATTTTTTGGAACCATTCTAACCCCACTGTGTGTGGTATACTGGGAAATAATTCAACAACGTCAGTAGTAACAAATTCCAGGTTTTCGTCATATTTATCTATTCTAAAGCAATGTTTCTTAAAAAATCCCAAGAGTCTTTGGAGATATGGGTTAAGGAATTAAGAAATGCCTTTAAATGGTAATCTACATATAATGTCAGAGGCTCCGTCTTTGAACCAGCCCCTGCCACTACAGGTCGAAATGAAGGATTTTCAATACTCTTGTGAGATATAGGTCTACCAAACAGTGTGGTATATGTGGTTTAGCAACAGATAAAAATTCTAAAAGTTTTCTGTCTATGGTTCCCTGCAACAAATGGTCTTTCACAAAAAAATCTATCTTTGAATAAGCAATTGCAATTTCATTCTTCGATACCATACTATATTTGTCCTCATCATTTAGTATCCTAAACATATGTGTCTCATAATCTATTAAGTCCATAATGACTACCCTACCCCCTTTATCTGGTTTCATCACTTGACAGTTCTTGGCTAGTAATAAATGAACTAGTTTTTTTTCTTCATTACCGAAATTCGTAATTGCACTCTGCTTTAAGTTCATTTTTCTAATGTCTCTTTCTACTAGCTCTTCAAATATTCTAAGAGTTGGATTTGAGGGGGCGGCGTTAAAGACACCTTTGCTACTCAAATCGAAATTACTGACTCTTTCTCCTTTGAAGAACAAATTCAAGTTTAGTTTTCTTAAAAACAACTTAACATCTATCAAAATATTTACTAAACTTGCAGGTCTTTGTGTAGCAAACGGGAAACCCTTTGTAAATAGTTCAAAGTATTTGTGACTGATTTCCAAGTCTGTATAATTAAATATACTACAGTTCCCCAGTCTGTTTTGAATTCCTGAATGTGTTACCTCAATGTTGCCATGTTCATTTACATCTCCCTTACCTATTCCCACTGATAGTCTCTCTGAAAATTGAAGTTCGGATTCTGATTTCTCCCCCTTCCCCATCCCCTTCCTCCTAAGCTACCTACCCTGTATTGATTGTAAGTCCTGTTGCTGTTTTGTTACTGTCTTTGAGCAATCCGCTCACTTCTTCTTAGGGGGATATTTCTAAAGGGGGAACCAGGGAGTCAATTCCATCAAAATTCACTGCATTTAAATCACTATTAATTTCTGCTGCTAGATCGCAGACCCTTGGCTCAGAACTCTCCTTGGGGATGGGAATGCTTTCCCTTCCCGATACTCTACCAAGTCTCTTTGCATTTTTCTTATTTTTCTATTTAAAATACTGTTACAGTGTGAATCTTTCTCTTTAAATACATTTGACCTTTTCTACGTTAAACACTGAATCCGCAACAATCCTGTTGTGCAAAACGTTCACATCCTTGAGCATTTTTTCTTTTTTAATCTCATAATTTCTAACCATAAGCTTCAAAATTTCCACACCGCAAATGTTAAATAGTTCTAATTTTTTTATTTATTACTTGTTAACCGGGAAAGTCCGACTTGGAACAAAGACAATTTTCAGTGGAGGCCCAGGGAGAAATGCTCCAGACGCATGTCTTTGTAATGTGAGAGGAAACCAGAGCACACCCACACGAACGCAGGGAGGACATACAGACTCTGCACAGAAAGCACCCCACCTGAGAATTGAACCGGAAAACCTCTTGTTGTGAGGTGACAACTCTGCCACTGCACCACTGCGCCATAATAATTTGTTGTGTAAAACACTGTTCAGTTCAGTTGAATAAGGCTCAAACGAACTCTAACGTAGGTTCTAACTGAGATTTGTTGAGGTTGATAGCAATTCCCAGAAGAGAGCAAGTCTGGGGTACATAATCTTGAGCTCTTATCAGTAGATGCCTGGTTGGAGCAGTTATGAAGCAGTCATTTAAGTATGGAAACACCTGGAATCCCTGCAGTCTCAATTGAGCTGCCACTAGTGCCGTGCATCTGGTGAACACCCTGGGGGCTGTAGTGAGGCCAAAGGGCAGTGCTCTGAACTGGTAATGACTGGCTCCCAGCCAGAAGCGTGAATACCTTCTGGATTATCTGTTAATTTTTATGTGATAGTGTGCATCCTGAAGGTCTGCCAAGCACATCCAGTCGTCCTTGTGCAGGAAAGGCAGAATGGACTGAACCATGACCATTCTGAACTTGGTGTACTGGACTGATTTGTTCAGAATGCTGGGATACAAATTTGGTCTCCAGTTCCCTGTTTTCTTTGGCACTAAAAAAAATCTTGAGTAAGTTCCGGATTCTATCTGGTCTGGGGGGAACCTCTATTTCTAAAGCTGCTGCTTTCTTCTGACTGGGTGGAACTTGGGAATTTTTGTTTAATGCTGGTGGTGTGGTAGGGAAAAAGGAATTATATAACCTCTGAAAATAATCATTAGCACCCATGTATCTTTTGCAACATCTAGCCAGACTCTCTGGTGCAGGAAAGAATGACCTCTGACTGCCTCCAGAGGTGGATAATTAGGCCTCCTCTCAGGAGCGCTAATAGGGTCTATCAGAAAAAGAATCTCTAGACCCCTGGTTCTGTGGGCCTCCTCTACCATGTGAGCAGTGTCTCCTGTTTGAGTTTCCCCATCTGCCCCTGGGGGAACTATCTCCATGTGGATTTTGGAAAGGATGTCGGGACTTTTTGAACCACATTTTTCAACCCCCTTGTTGATTTCTAGAGAAGGATCTTTGAGGAGGTCGAAAAACATATGCCCACTGCAGAGAGGGTCTTACCTTCTTGATTGCACCTGGAGAGTGTGTTCTTTACCTTCGGGCCAAACACAAGCAGCTGCCAAAAGGTGCATTGATAAAATAGGACTTGAAAGGCTCTGCAAAATCATATAAGTGCATCCAGGCATGCCGCCTAATACAAATGCCTGAACCCACTACCCTTGCGGTATCCTCATCTGTGTGTGAAATGAGCCTCATGGATGAATTAGCAATCGACTGTATGGAAGCCAACTGTGAGGCAACAGAGGTCTGAGCCGCTAAATTACTGGTCTCTTTGAGGGATTTGGAGAGTTCTTTTATCAAAATCCTCTGCAATCGAATGAAGTGTGCCAAATAATTCAGTGACCTGAGTGCAAAGGTTGCTGAAACATATACATGATTCCCAAATCTGTCCAATGTTCTTGACTCCCTGTTAGGGGAATGGCCAGAAGAGCTCTGTTCCGCAAGTTCTTTCTTTGTGGCCACCACCATGACCATGGCATTTATTGGTACTCCCTTGATCCAAACTGTCTTCCATTTGGTGGTGCCAAAATCCTGTCTGGTCTTTTGGGGATCAGCTCAACAGTGTCTAGTTCCTTCCATGCTTACCCAGAGATCAAATCAATGAGCTCATTGGCGGAAAATGTCACCCATGAGGTAGAATGTCCAGACCCAGAGGCTTCCAGGAATGCTGGTTCCTCTTTGGTAGGGTTAGCAGTAGACCAACCATCCCTTTGCTTAAGGATTTCCAGGACGTCTCCAAAGGAGACGTCATCAGATGGTAATCTTGCAGACCCTTCCCTCTCATCAGAATCAGTACCTTCAGTGACCAACCATTGAGGAGAGTCTAAGTGCCATCTCTTGCACTTTCTCTTCCTAAGAACTTCTGGGATGTTCCAGAGAAGTATCGGAAGAAATGAGAATGCCCTGCTGGGTAGCCTGGGGACTTTGGGTTGGCTGTCCCTGAAGAGTACAGTGATGAGGCTCAAAGCACAGAGACATCCAGGATCCAGAGGGGAGATCCAAGGAGGGAGGAACCATCTATTCTGCAAAAGCAGGAAACACTCTCTCCACTACCTTGAAAGCAGAGTGCACCACGGAGAAGGTGGTTGATGGAGCCTAAAAGCTATGCTTCCGTCCATCAGCTCCCACTGACCTGAGGGCAGTCTGCCCGAGGTAGAGATTGGAGCCAAGCTGTCCAATGCCAAGACTCCAAAAGGCAGAGATGGCTCTGACAACTTGGGAGTTAACTCTAACTACTCGGATCCAACAAGGACGCTTTGGCTCTAGGAGTCATCTGGCTCCGCCTTGCTCAGAGCTGATCCACTCAAAGAATGCATCAGAGCCAAAGATATGATGATCTTCAGATGCAACACAGACTGTCCCAGAAAACTAGGATCCAAGGGCTCTGAAAGCATGGGTTGGATCAAAGAAGGAGCTGAGATAGGTGGTGTAGTGCTGGTAAGGTCTTCCTAACCCGAAGGGGTAGGAGCTGGAATAAATTCCCATCTGAATCTATGCCAAGAAAAACTTCCTCATTATTCTATCCCCATCAGTTTCTGTCAGGCTTCTGGAAGAATGAGAGGATGAGGCTACAGAGGGGGAGCTGGAATGCCTGCGTCTCTCCAAAAAAGGTAAGGGAACTCCAGATGGTACCGGATCCAGGGAGGATGTGTACCTCACTCACGGTAAGGGCTTTGGATCTGACAGCGCTGGATCCAAGGAAGTAGAGTGAACATCTGATGCTGGCTGATCAGAAGATTTAGGCTTCAGATCCTGCTTCTTTGATTTCTTACCAGCCAGCTCCAACATCAGATCCGAGAAATGTATGGAAAACCTAGACGGATCCGATGGCCTCTTTCTGTGCTCCATTTTGCTGGATCTAGAAAGTTGAGCCCCAGTATCAGTTTATTTTTACGATCAACAAGTGCGCTGGGATTGAAAGACTTGCATATCTCAGAATCTAGTTTGAGGTGATCAGGGCCCAAACAATAAACACACCAATCATGTGTATCACATAAGGGGAGTTTGTGCCCACATTTTTTAAATTTTTTTAAAACCAGAAGCCTTTTCCACCATGTCAGCACATTAACTAGCAAAAAGACTAGAAGAGAAAAAATAAAATTTTTTTCTTTTTTTTTAACAGGAATAAGACGGGGATGAAAGTAATACCAACAATGATTTTAGAAAGAGAAGGGGAGAGAAGAAAATACCAACAGTGGTAAAAGAGAAATGCACTAAATAGTGTAGGTAGGAAGAATATAAGTTATGATCTTAAATTTAAAGGAAAAAAGGGTTAATTAAGCAATTAAAGATTTCACTTATCTGAAAAATTTGTATTAATGCTCAGGAGCTCAAAGCTCCCAAATCCGTACTCAAAAGTGACAAACAAGATCTGAGGTATGTTAAGAGAGAGAGCATTATGGGTAAGGGAGGAGCTCGAGAGTTTTAGTGGCCATGAGCTATAAAAAATGGTCAAGTTAGATCCGAGGATGGATTTGAACCCAACTGTCCCAATTCTTGAGGAATGAATGAAAATTGACCGCATCAGATCAGAAGTTAATAGGATATATTACTGTGCAGCAAAATTATGTTGGATAAAGTCTTACCATAAAAATACAAGGCAATAAGGGAAGGGAAGGGAAGAAAACAAATGCCATCATGGAAGTATCGAATGGAGAAAACTTTAAAGCAATTAAGACAAGAAATGTCACTGTTAGAAGAGTATAGAAGAGGTTACAGATCAACAAAAATACTTAGAAAGATAGACATGATAAAAGCAACATCATCTATCATGCACTGTTGCAAATAATAAACTAAAGATATCAGCACAAGCAGAAAAAGTTAGAAGACATACAGATAAATATAACATGCATACATACATACATACATACATATACATACATACATACATACAAATATTTCAAGCACGGGCATTAATGCCCTTCTAGCTTGCCAATAATATAAAGGAAAAGTGCAAAATAGGAATTCAGTGATGAAATATAGACAACTGGGAAACAAAGTAAAAGGAATGGAATTACCACCAAAAAAAGAAGAAGAAATAGGCATATTTTGGAGAAATATGCATGAAGACCCTGTGGGACATAACAAAGATGCTGAATGGATAAAAGAAGTAATAGAAACAGTAAGATATTCAAATGTACAAAATATGAAATGGGATGAAGTAACGGCCAGAGAAACTGAAGCAAAATTAAGAAATGCTCCTAACTGGAAAACTTCAAGCCCATATGCAGTACCTAACTTTTGGCTAAAAGTATTTACAATGTTACACAAAGATTTAGGCCTCAGTAAGAACTACTTATATGCACACCACAAATACACACCAACCTGGTTAACAGGAAGAATAATACTCCTCCCTAACAATGAACCTGCAAGCTAACCTAGAAACTACAGGCCAATAACTTGCCTTCCAACAATGTATAAACTATATACTGGAACTGATGTTGACAGAGTTTATAGTCATTCAGAAGAAAACGCAATCATGGCAATAGAACAAAAGGATAACTAAAGAAAGTCATACAGAGCAAAGGATCATTTGTTGTTAAATAAAGTCATATGAAGAATTGTAAAAAAGGAAGAATATACATATGGCATGGATAGATAAAAAAAGCATTTGACAGTATCCCACATTAATGGATAAAAGAGTGCTTAAACATGTATAAGATACACCCTACATTGATTTATTACATTACACTGACCATGAAACTGTGGTAAACCACTATGCAGCTAAGCCATGATAAAAGACAAATTATTATCCCAGGGATAAATATTCAAAGGCGGATATTCCAGGGTGACTCTTTGTCACAGTTGCTCTTTTGTTTTGCTCTTAACCCATTAAGCTGTCTACATAACGGATTAGGTCATGGTTACAAATTGGCTTCCAGACAACAGCAAAGTATAAAGACTTCTCATCTTTTTGTGGAGGATATAAAACTGTACAGTTCATCAGATGAGGAGTTGAAAGCACAACTGGAAGTGGTTAAAACTTTCTCACATGATATAAGAATGTAATTTGGTCTTGATAAATGTGCAAAAGCAGCATTTAAGCAGGAAAGGTGCAGCACCAATAAATTATTAATCTGGGACATGAATGTGATATAAAGGAACGTGAGCAGGTGGATTGTATAAATATTTTTTTGGAATTGATGAAGGATTGACAATAAAACATGAGCAAAACTCAGTAAAGAATATTTTAGAAGACTAAAATTAATACTGAAAAACAGCACCGACATCTAGGAACAAAGTCCAAGTTATAAACCAATTTGCTCTTCTTGTTCTAGCTTACAGATTTGGGGTGATTGACTGTCCCCAAAAAGTACTGGATCAGTTGGACAGGAAAACAAGAAAAATGCTTCATGCTTATCAAATGATATATCCATCATTCTGAAGGAGTTATGGGTATCCTCAAAATTCATTACATGTATAGTTCTGTAATTAGAAGACTGCATATATATCTGCCGACCTCCTCAGATCCAAACAGAGTGAAAGTTTTGAAACATAAAGGGAACAAATCTAAGATGACTCTTCTGCTTAGTTGAGCAGAGGTATATCGGTGTCAAGCAGGAATGGAAAGTAAACCAGAAGTAGACAAAAATCAGGCAGCAGCTGAATGTGCTAAAAAAAAAACAAAAGAAAGTATATAAGGAGAAGGATCAGATGAGAAGGAAAGAAATGCGGAAAATGCATAAATATAGTTTCAAGCAAGGGCGCCCGCAGGCAGGGGCAAGGGGGTGCACTTGCACCCCCCTGGATCTGGCTGGCTGAGAAATTAATTTTATTTTAATTTAAAAAAAAAAAACTTCTTTTTGTTTTTTTTTTTTGTTTTTTTTGGGCATTCCTTTTTAAGAACGCCCTTTGCATCTCGTCCAGTCGCACAGACGCAACAGGTGTTTACGACCTGTTTTTGTCTTCTGTGTCAGTTTACGTCTTCATCTTTCGCGCGTCTACCGGGAATTTGAATTCCAGAGGACGTTTTGACTGCAGACGCACCAGACGAATACAGAAGTGAGAGGTAGGTGTGTGACAAACTGGGGGTCATATTGGAGTTTTGATGAAATAATATAGACCCGTTCCATAAACTTTGCTTTGCATAAGTTCTTATGTCTATCTTTAAGCTTTCAGAAACATTCTCAGTAATAAGACAAAAGCTTTCATGTGTTAAATATAACTGATACAGTCTTTAAAGCTCACCAAAAGTAAGAGTAGTCAAATTAAGTATGCAAATTAAAGTATTAGAAGTTTCCTGTATAAAACTGGCTGAACATATTTTAAATTAAGAAATAATTCAACTTCCAAATACTGAAACTTTTGACAGTTCACAAGACGAAAGTTAACCAAGTTTTGTACGTGTTCAGAACAAACTACTTAAATACATCTTGGATCTCCTTACATATGTAAATACACACTGGATGTGACCTGATTTAATAACCATTGAAGACATTTACTGAGGTTCTAAGTTAAGGTAACAAATTAAATGATGTGGCTTCTTATGTGGATTGGAATAACTCTATCACATTTATATTTACACAGTTCTTTTAGAAAAGAGAGAAACACTCTTTTCTCACAGAAAATAAACCCGTTCGTCAACTTCAGGTTTTCACTTTTCATTCCTTCACAATAGTGGTGTCAAATAATCCATTCAAACCTTCAACAAGGTGTAGAACACAGTTAAATTTTGCCTTACATCTCCATGGTTCATGCTAGCCTTCATAAGAAATTTGCTTTTTGGGACACTAGAGCTTTTTATGATCTGCTTAACTGATTAATTAACCAAGATCCATAGTGTGTTTCCAAGTTTCTAAATTGATGACATTGAGCTCTATGGCTGCTTTTAAAATCCAAGCATCCTGTTCTCAGCCTCCATCAGGATCATAGACACACACGCTCTAAAATCTAAAGTCTAAAATATCTAAAGTCTGTTCCAAATCAATTGTATTTATTTACTTACTTATTTATTTATCATTCGCTAACTGGATAAGTGGACCATTAAGATATCCCATTTTATTTTTGAACCAAGCCAAATAGGTTATAGATGAATAACAGCAAATAAAACTTGAGTGTGTGTGTGTGTGTGTGTGTGTGTGTGTGTGTGTGTGTGTGTGTGTGTGTGTGTGTGTACTCAGATATAGATAACAGGATGCACTCACACAAATAAAAATTAAAAATGCTGCCAACATAAAAAAGCCAGTATCTCATAATTAGTCTGTATATTCTTCTCAAATCCCCAAATGATATCAGTATACTTCAGGGGGATCTTACACAGACCACTTACTGATGTCTTAGTCCTTAGTCGTGGTCTCGAACTAAATGCAAAGAAATGCATCATCATTCCCTTCGGTAAAAACAATGTCCCTTCACACTATCAAATTAACAACAATGCCCTATGTACCTATGAAGTGATAAGGGATCTGGGATCATAAGTAGACTGCGACCTTAACTTTGACCACCATGTGTCTACTGTAGTAAGGAAGGCTTTCTATGTAGCACACTTGATTAGCAAGGGCATCGCCTCTAGAGCAAAGGAGGTTATAACCCCTTTGTACTCATCACTAATCAGGCCCATAATTGAGTATAACTCCCCTTTTGTCATATACTGTACAAAGAACCTGCAGCAATTTGAGATACCTCAGAGGTTTCTAACAAATAAGATCAAGAGACTCCAGCACGTGCCTTACACAGACGGACTAAAGTCCCTGTCACTATACTCAGTATCATTTAGACTTCTTAATGGAGACTTATGCCTGGGTTACAGAGCAATCTCTGACCCAAACCTAATGAATTTGCTGCCATCCATAAATCAAATGGGACTAGAGCCACCCATTCCAGGGACCTAAATATGGCCTGCAACTTGAATAGGATGTGTGGGAGGGACAGATTTGTCTCCCAGCAACTGGCACATCTTTAGAACAGGCTGCCAATTCATGTGAAGCAGATCATCTCTATGATACTGTTCAAAAGGAACCTGGACAAGTGGATGGGGCACTGTAAATTCTTACTGGGGATAGTGCCCACAACCCTCCTGGACATGGGCAGTCATTACTAAATACAATCCTGGGTACTGACTAGAGTATCATTGGTATTACATTGGGATGAAACTGCCAGGCTTGAAATGACCTCTGGGTTGATAGTTTAGTAACCGCCTATTTTTTTGTTGCTACTAAGACCCGAAAAGAAGGAAATACAGAACTATTCTTAGCAGTGTAGCAGGAGCTATAAAGTTCTCTCTAACAAGATAGTTCCCGAGTCCTGAGAAATGACTAAAAAAAAAATTATATGTAGGTAGTAAGCTTGTTAAAATCATTTAAACCTAAACTTTTACAAACTGTTCAATGATTTTACTTTGATTCTCATGTAAGAATGCTTACTGTATCCATGAGTAAGTGGTTGAGGTAACAAAACTGGATTGCCACTGAAATTATGGCAAGACAGTTCAGAAAACATGAGAGAAAATATTGGGAAGAAAATATTATCTACGTTTGAGAAGGTTGAACATTTACTTAAAGATTATTTTAAAATGGGTGCCAAAAGGAAAAATGTAGAGGATTTACAAGTAAGACAGGCTGCAGTAGCATATAAGAGGCACAGAAGAAAAAAACAATTAAGGAGAATGAACCTAAAAGTAAAGAAGACAGCAGCTAATACCGCTATCTTAAGGAACAATCACACAAGAGCTACATCTAAAATCAAGTAGAAACAGTACCATGCATGTGGCAAAATTAGGTGCATACTGAGAACTTGTAGGAATAAGAAAAACATTTTTATAAAAAAATCCTGAAAGAGGTGAACATAAGTTTAATATTCAAGGGAACACTTTCAGAAAGTGCAGTGTAAATATGACCAAAGCAAGATAAAGCAAAAAGAAAAGTCTTTGAATTCTGGGGTTGACATAAGGACCAGTGTGCCATGATAATGAGAAGAAATTCAGAGTAGTAGCTGAAAGGTTTTTCAACTTACTGTTACTATTGTCTTGAAGACTTTGACAAGAGAACCTTTCTAAATTGCTAGGTCTCAATGAAGGTATAGGAACAAGGTTGCTAGAAAAAAAATCTCATAAAAAAAGTTTGACTGAGAAATAAAGAACATGAAATGTCAAACAAAATGTCTTTTAAACAAGTGATATGCCATCATATTCAGAATTGCACAGTGACAGACAAGCTCAGTGTGACCTTTTGTTCTTATGTAGATGTGTCACTGTTGCAATTCATAAAACAGAATTATCCCAGTGTCAGATTGCTACCCACTTACATACTGCAAAATAACAGAAATATACATAATGACTATACATACTATATTACTGCTGAATGTGAGAAGAAGCATTCTAGCTGTTAATTTGTTAGTCATCCTCACCCTGAATGCACCTGCAGATTTACCGTTATGGTTATATAACGTGTCCTGTACACACACAAAATATTTACTGCATTCTTGACTGTATCTGCCTGACAGATGTGCAGCTGAATAATCTGTAAGTGTTATCAATGGCTTCTTAAGCCACACTGCATAGTTACATGTTTAGAATAATATAACTCCTTCCCCAACCTTCTCCTCATTTTTGTTTTTGGCTACCATCCCTGGCCTGCAGGATGTGTTTACTACCCAATTTCCAGTTACCTCAACACTGCATGACCCTAATTGTATTTAGTATTACTTCCACATCCCCACCCTACTAATATTTGTAAGGGGTCATCAACCATTTGTACTCCAAGGACTCCATGTAGGTTACATTTATCACTGTTTCACAGGGATCAGCAAGAATAGGATGGTTATCGTCACCTGGGGGAATCAAGGTAGATGTTGAGTTTTCAACAGTATACACTTCAGCTGATAGTGGATATTACCTGCAATAAGCCATGAGGTAACCGTATGTTCCTACAACCATGTACATTACATAATAAATGCATATTCAAATAATACACATTAAAATCAACTAGCCCTGTCTGCTGTTACTCAACAAACATATCTAGGCCCATTTCATAAACATGTTGGCCACCTAGGCCATACCTGTGAAGCAGACTTCATTTTCATTACATTTTACTTAAGGGATCCTGTGTGGGATTCTGTCCTATTGGCATGGCATCATTTTCATCACTGTTTTTTTATTTTGAAAGAAGGATGGTATGCTAGTGGCAGTGTGATTGCTTCCATTGCACACAACAATGGGATGTGTCATTGCATCCCTTTACTAGCCTGTTTGTTGTATGATGTGTTATTTCATTTTGTAATGTTGTTGTTGCTCAGCAGTGTTACACTGAGAAGCACGTCATTCTTTTGGGGATGTTGAGTACTGCTCACCTGCTTTTAGTGTGATATGTCCATACTTGCAGTCTGCCATTAAATTTCTAGCACTATTCCATAGTTTACTTTGTGATTCATAAGTTCGTGATTATTGGACTATGCTAGGGATCTTCATTTGTGTGGCTACTTGGCCTGACTGGACTCATCCAGGTACACAGCAATGTGCTGTCAAATCTCCAGGGAGATACTCCACTTCTGTAAATGGTGTAGGCCTCTGTTATGTGAATTGGACTGCATACCAGTCCTGTGCAATTGTGAAGCAAGTTTAGTTTTACTTATTTTACAGAAGAACTAGACATGTTAGGAAGGACAACAGCTACTATTCATGTTCCATCTGATGCCAAAAGTAATTTATTTAGAACCGGTTCATTTATTTATGCATTGAATACTAAGGTAGAAGAGGAAATGGACCATTGACAGAAACAAAATCATAAGTCATTTGAGATATTCAGCTTAGAAATGCTGCTGCGGTACCTATATTGAAGCTAGTGGGTTGTGTGAAGTTTACAGGTTAGCTGGTAACCAAGTATTTCTTTCAGATGGCATCTGAGACCATGCATATAAGACGTTTTCACTTTTTTGGCAAGGGTCAGAAAAAAGTCTTCTGATTTAGATATGAGCCATTCCTATCAACAGATGGTTTTAGATAATCAATCTAACAAATATACCTAATTTTTAATACCTACATAGTGTTTCTATGCAACCATTCACCTTTCATAGTGACATTTGCATCAGATATATTAAATAGGACTGCACAAAGCTTATTACAAAGACTGCCACATGTTGCAATTTATCTGACTTATCTCAGTTATTGGGGCCACACCAGAGGAAAACCTACAAAACCCTGAAGTGCTGAAAACACTTATGGATGAAGTTATCTTTATTTTTTTTTAACATTAGTACAATGTATTGCTGAAACAAAAACAACTATGGAAGCTCCATGTTACAAAAAATGTTCCTACCAAATATGGCAACCTTGCTTTCTAGCTTTGTTGCAGAAAAATGTTCAGTGGACAAGGAGATGTAATCAAGACAAAAATGATCACTTCAGAGGTCATCAAACTTTGCTGAATATTCTTCTGCTGACATAGATATGATTATATTATTTGATGTTTCATATTAAGGCACAGGAGCTCTGCTTTCTTGCAGAGTGCCTGATGTTAGTGAGAAACCACTAGGGTTTATGTCTTGTGCTCTTACACCTGCTAAGAAAAAACAATTTTTATAACTTGATAAGGCAAGATTAATAATTTGTAGACTTAGATTCATTCTTCTAGGCAATGTTATTATATATAGCTGAAAAGTGTTATACCATGAAATCTTAATGTACCATCTTCAACAGTGTTTGTGCACTGTGTATCTTTAAAGTGTAGTTGGTGCTGTTGCATGCTCAGTCATGCAGGAATGTTTAAAGCATTGTTGCAAGATGTGAAACTATAGTCTATAAGGTACATAGATTTGCATTTTATACCAACTATAGGTTCATGGCTTTAGGGGAGAGAACAAAATGTGGCTAAGAATGTCTTCTATTACTGCTGTATTCACATTGATTGGTATATCAATGTTGGTTGTATGAGGAGCATGTATTTGGTTTGTAACAGTTAAAATTTAAAGGCAAATTACAATCAGCAGGTTCCACTCTGCAGTACCCAAAAGTCTGTCCAATAAAACTAGCTAAAGCTTAAATGAATACCATTTTTTTCATGGTGTGAATTTCAGTAATTTGTTTAACATCCTTTTCTGTGAATAAGCACTGACTCATGTATCATAGAGTTTAACTCTACAAGATCCATCATTACCTTTACCAGGTTATACCAGTTCAGCGTACCTTTTTAGTTGGTATCACTATTTAAAAAGAAAACTTCAGCACTAATAAAATACAGAATTCAAGTACCATAGCATGGGAATTTATGCACTAAACATGCTGTGGTGCAGAACAGAATGAATGATGGTGCAGAGTGTTTTTATTAATGTTGCACACAGTTATTACCAAGTGTTGCATCGTATGTTTTCTTAGTCATTAGTGTCTGAGTGGTGAACCTTTAAGGGGACGTATTTGGTCCAGGTTTTAAAGGCACAAGACCACCCTCCGTTCCCATTAACTGGTCAAGCGGTCAATTGTACACAGAAGATAGCCTTTTATTAGGGGAGTAAGTCTAGGTAATAACCTGTTTTGCTAAAGTTTTTGAATAAAATTCCATGAAAATTTAGTTTACTGGTTGTAGATGAGCATGTAGGCTGCATTTATCCTTGGAGTGAAATTATAAAGCCTTTTACTATGTAATGGATCATTAGTAGCTTTACTTTAAATACTTTTATTTAAATGAAGGAGGATCTGTCAGTCTGTGATGAAGTCTCAAGAATTTAAAGCTTAATCTCACCCTCTCTTGCCTTATTTTTATTTTACCCTTTGCAGATTTAATTCTGACATAAATTAAACTGTTAGTTCTTGTCATCACACTTTTCTAGTGAATTGAGAAAAGTGTCCCATGTTAGTAGACTGATGTTGAGTAAATGTGTGCATAATTGAAGTCAGAATTTTTATACAGTCTCTTGTTGGAAGGTCTTATTTTATTATTTTTACTTTGTTTGCTAATATTTGATATCTAACCTTTGTGCAGGAAGAATTTCCTTGTGTTGGACCTTTTTGTCCGAGACTGCTGAAGTGTTTGTTTTACTGTGTATGGGAAGAATGAAGTTAAGACAGTTAAGACCTGGGAGAAGGACGGTATCTAATTCCTTTGTTTAGGATTCATAACTGTATACAGGCTATTAATATTCATTAATTATTGATGTATATTTTAGTTTATTCTTTGAATATATTTGACTTGTTCCATTTTGACAAAAAATGTACAGGCATGAATTTGGTTAATCAACATTTAAATCAGTGTTGTGGTATCATAAGCTATAGGGGTTATTCCTTACCTAGGATATAACCACCATCCACGTTTAAGAGGGTTACAACTTTCTAGTTGACAGTGCTTTATATCTGTGTGCTTTGTTAAACTGATTGTTAGCTAACTATTTTTTCAAGGCTCTGAAGATAATTCCTCTAATGGGAAATACCTTCATTTATGTAATTTTGCCATAAAAAATGTTTTTTGTGGGAATCTGATTAATATTAAGCTGCAAAATTATTTTTGTGGGACTGTCATGTTACTGAAGGGAATTTTACTTGTGTAATGCTTGTGTGGAGGGAAAAGTCTGTGTAAAAATATTTTTGTTGATGTAATCTATCTCTGTGTTGTGTGTGTGTGGGCAGGATTTCTCTCTTCTAGGACCGTCAAAGATTTACTGCAGAACCTTGATGTTCCTCCCCAAGGGTTTACTGACTCAGTCAGGTTTTGCAGTCTCCTTGTGAGACTTCTTTCCCATATTGAACACTAAACAATTGTCTGTCTCTGTGGTTCTTGCTACTCCTGTCCGCAAGAAGAAGAAAGTTAAGAAGTCCTTGGGTGTCTGTCTCCATCACTGCCTCAGTCATTGGTGAGTGACTCCTTTGTGGCCAAAGCTGTTTCCTTGGATGATCCATCTTTTGCCTTCTTGTTCCTCTAGCTGCAGCTCTTCAGGAAGCCATTAATGACTGGGAGATTGACATATGCCCTGCAGCTATAGGGTTGATTCACTGGGCAAGGAAAAACACTTTGGATGACCTTCCAGGTATGAGTGGTTGAAGGTATACTGCTTAGCTGGGGTAAGGTACCTGATTCCTAGGCTAGTGGTCCTGTCATGAGTCAGTCCCATTCCAGGGATTTCCCTAGGGAGAAAAAGCAGAAACTTAAAAATGTCTCTTCTCCTGTGTCTGTTGTTGAGTCAGGTCTACTAATAGCACCATTTAAAAGAGGGAAAAACTTGGCTAGGCTTGTAAGGGCCGCAGGGCCATTAGCTTAGTAACCTCTTATGATCCTGTGAAGCTTGGCTGTAAGCAGTCTGCTGTCTAAAAACTGTGAAGATGCAGCCTGCACTTACAGACATTCCATTGGCCTAGACATAGCGAGAGAGAGAGTTTTTTTTTTTTTTTCTTTTACGGACAATATGTTTCCTTGTTTGCATATATGCCTACAAAATCTTGCATGTTAAAGGTCGAAATAAACAATAAGTGATATAAATCCATGGAAGTATGACAGTTTTTATGAAGTAATGTATGTATTGTGCTATTTTCTTTTCTTAAAAATATTTATTGGTTTTGGAAAACTTTCATACCTCACAATTCAGATTTTTGTCTCATATTTTCAGTTTGTTTCTCATAAAATTGTGTTCTTTTGGCAAATCATTGAAGACTGAAGTCAGAAAATAATGGCAGGCATTTGAGTTTGACTTCATATCCTCAGAAAATGCATACTAATGCAAACTTTGTTGTTCTATGCACTTTTAAGGGGGTCAGGGGATGTATGTGTGTGTCATACCTAGCAACTGTACAGATTTCCACAGATTGTCCAAACTTTTGCCTTATATTTTTGGTCTGTTCCTCATAAAAATTCAGTTTTTTTTGACAAATCACTGGGATGAGCTAAGGATTAAAGTTACTAAATAATGACATGTATTCAATTTTCAGACTTCATATCCTGTAGAAAATTAATTCTAACACAAATCCTGTTATTCTAGCAACTTTCTAAATGTGGCCCTAGTTTGGGCCTTTGTCCCCAACATTATAACAGGCTTTTTCCAGATTTCTTGTGCTAACAGATTGAGAGGTAGTGTGTGTGTGTGTGTGTGTGTGTGTGTGTGTGTGTGTGTGTGTGTGTGTGTGTGTGTGTGTGTGCGCGCGTTCAGCTGTCCAGGTTTTTTCAGAATGTCCAGATTTCTGCCCCATATTCCTCCGGAGCTTTTCTCCCCGGGCCTCCACTGAAAAAGGGATTTTGCACAGATGGACTATCCCGGTTAACAAATGTCAAATAAATAAAAAGGATTGAAGTTGTTAAATAATAACAGACATTTGAGTTTTAGATGTCATATCCTTTAGAAAAATGCATACTAACACAAATCCTGTTATTCTACAATTATTACATTCATGAGAGTAATATTTATAATCCGTTCCTATTTATTTTAGGCTTTGTCCAGATTTCTTGCACTAAGAGGTTGAGGTGTGCATGTGTGAGAGTGAAATGCCCTATTTAGAGTTAGCAGGTGGAATTTATTTTCACATACATTTTCAAGGAATTGTGAGCTTCAAGGGAAGAGATGTTTACTGTTGTTCATGCTAAGTCTGCTTAAAATGTGCAACTGTTTTCTTTAGCAAATGGTATCACTGTTGTGAGTTTGAATTTCAAAACAGTCTTAGTAGCACAGCAGGTAGCATACTTGCATCTTGATGTAGAGGGCTGTAGGTTCTACTTCCACCACATCTAGATTTGTATTTTAAGGGGGTGGAGTGCTGCAGTCCTGAGTATGTCCTCCTTTGGATGAGATGCCTAATAACTATGAACCTGTGTTTCCGCTTGCCACTTATTCCTATTGCAATATACAAGCTTAGCATTTTTTTTAAATGTAACGTAAGCAATTTATTGTTTAAAGGCAGTAGGCACGGAATTTGTAGATGAAACACTGAAATATAAAGCTGTTTTCTAGCAACAACCTCTCCATTAGTTTCATATCTCTTTAATGTGAAATTATTCAGATGACTTTTACTTCTGCAGAGATTGTGCATATTGACTGATATTGGTAGATTGTAATGATAGACGTTTAAGTGGCCTTTTATGGTTGAAATGTTCTGAATTGGGCAATTTGTCATTATTTGTTCATATGTTTTGTTTCATTGCTTAATGGAAAAAATGTTCAAAAAAATAAAACACACTCTAAGTGGTGCTGTATTAACAAGGGATATAATTCAGTTATTATATATTATAATTAATACAATCAGGAAGGTGATTCAAAGCAGTTATGCATGGTTCTGAAGGGGCCTATGATTTAAAACAGTCCAAATGTAAACTTAATCTGCCACTGGCCAGATGCATTTTCTTTGAATGTGGGTTTAAATGCTGTTTCAGTGCATGCAAGTTTCAAAGGTAGAGAAGTTTTAATGCTAAGTCTGTTTTCATTGTAAGACTATTGTTTTGTTTACATTTAGCAAATGTCTATCAGTTTTTGTGCTATAAAATAGGAGGTTACTAAGTTATTGGCCCTGAGGCCCTAAAATTTGAAATAAAAGTTGAAAATTAAAACCAAGTATCTGTAATCATTGTAGAAATAATGCATAAAACAGTATGCACACAGAGAGTTTTGAACAGTGTTTATGGCAACTGGGGAGACATAGCCAAGTAATAGGATACTGGAATGGCTGCGTGTGTGTGTTGGGGGGGGGGGGGTTGAAGGTGGTGGGGTTGGGGGCGGTGCTTTGAAGGGGGTGGGGTTGGAGCAGTGCTCCGGGTTTGCACCCCCCTGCAAAAAATCCTGCGGGCTCCCTTGGTTACAAGTACAGAAAACTCCTGGGACAGCCTCATGTTGATAATAATCTGACATAGAAACGGTTAAGGAGAGGTGAATTTAAACCAAAAGATGAAAGGTTAATATTAGCAGCCCAGAACAGAGTACTACATTCACAATTTACAAAATCCATTGAACATGTTGGAGAAACAGACAAAACAGGTTCTGTAAAACAGAAATGGAAACAGTCAGACATCTTCTTGCTGAGTGTGATACACTTGGCAGAGAGCCTTTATACTAAAAGGAATAATAATGTCATGTGGCAAGACTGTTACATCGGGGATTGTGGAAACATTACAATACTGAAGTAGCTGAGAAGCACTGGAAATACGAGCCATAAAACATTATAGAGAATGGTGATGTTTATATCACATGGGGTCACCCATTATCAAGAGTTCAAAGAACAGATGCAAGAAAACCAGATATAGTAGTCCATGAAAAGAAGATAAAAGTACCATTGATTATTGAAATTGCTATACCCAGTGATTATAGCGTCTTATGTACAGAGATAAACAAAATCATAAAATACTAGGATTTGCAGGCAGAAATGAGAGCAATATGGAAGAAGGATACCCAGACAGTTCCAACAGTACTAGGAGCTCAGAGTCTTATAAAAAATAATTTAGAGTCTTATTTAGATATGCTACTGATACATGTAACTCTGTATGAACTGGAGAAGGAGTCAGTTCTAGGCACAATGTGGGTTCTGTGAAAAGCACTTTTAGCTAGTATCAAAGATTGAAGCAACACTGATTCCACAAACTTTAATCATACTTTGACTTAGGAATGGGGTCCATTGCCATCATGATATTAGAAATCCAAAAGACTTGGGGGAATTAAACCATGTAAAAACCTACCTTACCGACACAGCCAGAAGACGTATAGCCTCTACTTTCTTACTGCCATCTCTCCTCTGTGCTGTCCCATATCTTCACTAAATTTCAAGTCTCACAACTGTCCAAACTTGAGCAATGTTATAATGTGGTTGTGTCTTTTGACTTTTCCCGGTTAGGGGTCGCCACAGCAGAACTCCGGTCCTCTAATGATTGGCAGTAGATTTTTACGTGCCGAGTTGCCAGCTCTGACGCACAACCTTCAACGAAGGTACACCCATTCACACATGTCTCCACACAGAAGATGCTCTACCTGAAAATAGAACAGGACAACGTCTAACTGTGAGGCGACAACGCTACCGCAGCACCACCACCGTACAGTAGCCAAATTTTCAGTCCTAAGAAAATTAAACTGGTGAGAACTACCACATCACCTAGTTCTTTCTCAGCTAACCACAATACACAGATTTCTCTATAAGAAAATTGCCCTGCCCTTAACAGCTTAACACAACACTACTTCCCCAACATAATTTTATGCTCTAGAGAAAAATCAGTAATCACTATAACCAAATCATTTAATACTGCATGTGACTCTCTATATATACAAATAATGAAGCTAAACTATGGAACCACATCCCGCTACCACTGAAATCCATTCAGAATGCAAACGCATTTAAAACACAACTACAACTCTGCATATCATATCAACGGATCTAGTCCTGTACAGCTCTAGGATAATACTCAGCTCAATACTCATACTTACCATATTGTCAAACAATTTTTTGCTCATTCCTGTAACCCCAACCAGTTTTCACCAAAACCTAAACCATTTAACTAGTATCTCCCAGTTATACACTTTGTTTTGTGACACTGCTCACCTCACTTCTGCATTTCTAATATAAACCTTATTGATAGGGTGTTCATGTATATATGTAAACATTTTTTTTTTATTTTCTGTTCGCATACCCCCTGATTTTATGAGGATTTGTAGAACAAAGAAGCATGTAAAATTTAAAGCCTTAAACTCTAAGTGACAGCTCAGTGCACTTTAATTCTGAGATTTTTACATTTTTTTTTCCAAATTGCACCAATAGAAATGAAATATATTCACAAATTAGTACACAAATGGCAAATATCAGTTTCATGCTGCATCTGAAATGTCTGTTTGTAATTCTGAGCAACACAAATGTCAAACAGTTTAGGAACAAAATAAGCCTAGTAAAAAGAAACAACATTCATAGGTAGTAAGCTCAAGTTTACATCAGTGTCTTTTTAGTGGTTCTGTGACTTTCTGTTGATGGTGTTCAACGATCTGATATACCAGCTTTCGTGGTTCCTCGTTGTGAGTCAGCACTTCACAGATGTCAGTTGCTAATTTTGACTGCTCATTTGGCACAGTTGTTAACAACTCGCAAAGCTGTAACAGTTTGTTTCGCAATGATAAAGTCAGGTATGTCACTCCATACTGCAGTATCAGCTGTTAGGAAAGAGGGGTTTATGTTGACAGCATTGAACAGATTCAATGAATATTCTGTAGCAAAGTCCGATAAGGTTATGTCCTGGAAACTGGCAACAGCTTTTGCATTGACTTTTCTTCCTTACTGGGTGGCTTTTTGACAGCTTCAATAATGTGCTGTTTCTCTTCATTCTACACTCAATCTGAGAGCAAGGACAGTGTTATGAGATCTTCGCTCAAATACCAAAGGTGTCCCTTGAGCTTTTGCAAAGCAACTTGAGCCATCTGGTTGTCTATGGCTATAAACAACTCCAGTGTCTGCAGCAAGCAAAGGTCATTGAGTGGAGCATTGCAAGTGTCAGTAGCTGAAAACCATGCCTTAATGTACACTGTCACTGTGAAGAGACAGATTCAGCGAAAAGCATGAATTTCATGTGCAGTTAATCTAAACTGCTCCCAGAAGGAGTAGATTTTAAGGCAGTATATGCCTTTTGCCATCCGCCTTTCATGGTGGTATGCAACAGGTGGAATGAAAGCAAATGCGTCAACTTGTGGTTTGTCATTAAGGACGAGCAGTGACAGCTTGAGAAATTCAAGGTAGTCATCATGAGGCTGTGTTTCACATGTCAGCATGTCTCGCAGTAGTGCAACAACCTCACTTTGCTTCTCAGCTAGCCAGTGTTTCTCACAGTCTAACAGGCATCCATTACCTCCAGTTTCCTTAACCAGTGGTGCGTATGCATTCAAGTCAAGAAGTTTCCAATATTCTGTAAATCTTCTAAAAACTGCTATTTGTGGTCCTGAAGATGGGAATAACATGTCAAACACTGCCATAGAATAATTTCTAAAATGTGATGTCTGCATGGTTAAAAACAAGAGTCATTTCTCAAATGCTCGCTGAATCACTGTGATGGCACCTGTGCACATCAATATTGGCACTGGTAGTATCAAAGCACAAACTGGCTAGCCATTCTAAAACACCTGGCCAGCTATGCAATGTCTGTACCACTGCTTGTTCCATTAGCTCACCAGTGCTTGATGGAAGTTGGGGTATGTCCAGCAGTTTTTCAGCATTTCGACCTGTAACAACAATTGGCATATAATCTGCAAATTCTCCATCACCTTGAGGTAACAGCTTCCCATCAAAATGTGCTACAAGGGGTGGTGATGGTTGAATCTGCTTCTTAACTTTCTCAGCAATGGACTGTCGTGCAGCTTGCCTTGTTCTGTGTATTGGACTTGTGAACATGACTAGATCATTTACGTCAACTCCAGCCGCTTGCAGCACCTGTGCAACAATATGCATCACATGAAGAGAAGTTATTCTTGTGTGGTCCAAGCTGGCAACAAAAAGAGGATCATTCACCAGTCGTAGTTTTTCTGGATACCGATTCCAGCGATCCTTTATCTACTGTGCTCACTTCTTTGACAGGCTGTCTACCAGTTACTAAATTCTGGTGGTGTTTTGACATGTTTGCATCATCTTCATCGTCATTTTCATGTTTACTGCTGTCTTCTGCCTCTGTCAGCTCTCCAGCTTCTCTGACTGTTTCTTTCAACAGTTCTTTATATTTGTGTTTCATTTCTTCCTGTAGTCATTTTTCCTTTCTGTCCATTCGTTTTTTGAATTCAATGTCCTCACCACCAATTATCATTTTTCTGTCTGTACATTGATCTTGTAGAAAATCCCACTCTTCCTGAGTCTTTATCAATAATTCAGCATCAGCATGCTCCACATCAAAAAGCTTCAAAAGTGCATTGCTAAAATTTGTTTCTAACTGAGACTGTGTCTCTGACAGGCGCTTCTTATTCTTCCCGATTCTAGAATGCTTCTCATACATAGGTTCATACTTTCATAGGTAGGTACTAGGCTATTGGCCCTAGGGCCTATATAAGCCTAGCCAAAGGTACCCTGGCTTTCGCCACCCAAGAAAATTATTTTCCTGTGCCACTGTCGAACAGAGCCACAGAAGTGATCCCCGGGGTGAATTGCCCATCTCCCATCCAATCATCAAGATTTTTCTTGAAGAGCGCTAATGAGGAGCTTTGTTTGATACAGATGGGTAGTTTGTTCCAGAGTATGGGAAGTCTCTGGGACAGGAATCTATCCCTCCAGCATGTTTTGTTTATTGTGGAGACAAGGTTTAGGTCCCTAGACCGTGTAGCTCATAGGGATTGGGATTTCTTTAAGTGTAGCATGTCTAAAAGTTCTGGGTTTGACATAGCTTTGTGTGTTAGGCAGAGATAGACTCTGAGTAGGCGATATGCAACGGAGTAAAGCTGCAGTTTTTTGAGACGGTCTGCATAGGGCATCTGTTTGAGGCCAGTAATCCTCTTTGTGAGGTATTTCTGTGACCTTTCCAGTTGTTGTAGATGTCTTGTGAGGTACATACCAAAAGGGGCATTGTACTCTATAATGGGTCTATTGAGAGATGAGTAGAGGGGAACAATGACCTCTTTTTTCCTGGATGAGAAACCTTTTGTGATGAGGTGTGCCATGTAGAAGGAGTTCCTGACTACTGTGGCGATGTGATTATCAAAAGAGAGACTACTGTCCAACTGTGTCCCAAGGTCTCTTATCACACTTTCAGTGTTAAGTAGACTACCGCCTATGTGGTAGTTCATGGGTACTGAGTTTTTACCAAAAGGGATGACAATGCACTTTTTGGCATTGAGCTTGAGGCCATGGCTTTGACAGCAGGCATCTGTCTCAGCGAGGCACTTTTGCAGGATGCCCACATCTTTTGGAGTTTTGATTATGGCTCCTAGTTGCAGCCATCTGCGAACTTAGTTAGCCAAAGACCTTCTGTGTTGGCCTGTACTTCACAGAAGAAGATACCAAACAAGAGAGGACCCAGGATTGAACCCTGTGGTACCCCACTTGTCACTGGTCTGAAGTTGGATTTGGAGTCTGCGACTTTCACAGTGTGGGTTCTGTCAGTGAGCCAGTTGGAAACCTATGTTGTGACACAGGGATTTATACCTAGTTTAGTGAGTTTATCTAGAATTCCAGAGTGGGGGATGGTGTTGAAAGCCTTGGCAAGATCTAGATAAGCTGTGTGAACCACCTTACCCTCATCTACGGCTTTGGTGACTGCTTCAAAGAAGTCTATCAGGTTTAGGAGACATGATCTGCCTTTTACAAACCCGAACTGGGTGGGGTCCTGAGTTTGGAGATTACCAATGTCATTGTTTATAAGTTCCATGATGATATGTTCCATAGCCTTGCAGACCAGGCTCATTAGGCTAATAGGGCGGTAGTTTCCGGGGTCTGTGGTGGCTCCCCCTTTGTGAAGTGGGATAACTGTCACTGTGCACCATTCAGTGGGCACATAGCCTGAGGTGAGGCTGTGATTGAACATGGTACTTAGGTGGGGTGCCAGTTCATTTTGTAGTTCATGTAGAACACAGCCTGGGATGTCGTCAGGTCCCATGGATGCTGTGTTCTTGGCTTTGGATAGTGTGTTTCTTACCTGTGCAGCCGTGATTACAGGAACTTTGCATTCTTCTGGTATAGAGATGGGCCCTTTAGTGGATGACAGGGGAGTAAAGCGCTGAACCTATCTGCCAGGATGTTGGCAATATCAGCTGGTTCTGTATATTTATTGCCATTGTGCTGTAACTCAGAGCAGATCTGAGTGTTGCCATTGAGATTCCTGACATAGCTGCAGAATGCTTTGTGGTTGCCTTTAGAGTCAGTGGCGATTTTGTTTTCATAACTAGCTTTGGAGGATTTTATGAGGGATCTCAGCTTCTTACTGAGGCTGACCAGGGAGTTTCTCCAATCATGGGATTTTACTATTTTTTGCAACAGTTTCTTTCTTCTGTTGTAGAGTTTGTTTATGGCAGGGGACCACCAGATTGGCTTCCTTTTTTTGGAGGATAGCATCTTGGTTCTGTTAGGGATTGCACGATCCATGCACTCATGTAAGTGCTTATAAAGTGCATTTGTGTAGGATTTAGCAGTCATACGTCTATTGTCCGTCAGCATGGGTGTCGTGAAGTTTGCCACTTCTGTCTTAAGAAGCGTGAAGTTGGCTCTGTGGTTTCCCTAATGGGGGGTAGGGGAGGGATGTGGATGTCTAGGGTGATTAGCTTGTGGTCGGATCTGACCAACGAGGAATTGACCTCCGGTGTGGAGCACTGGTTGCCCATGTTGGTAATAACCAGGTCTAGGATACTGCTGCCCCTGGTGGGGGTGTGGATAAGTTGATCCATGGCATTGGAATTTATGAATTCCAGAAAATGTTGAGCACAAGAGTTGGTACATGAGTAGATTTCTCAGTTAATGATAGGGTAGTTGAAATTGCCCATTATTAGGGTGTTAGGTTGTACCCTAATATTTTCCAGTGTATTAAAAAATGAGGAGTGGGAATCCTGGGGCATGGTGGGGGATCTGTAGCAAGCTACAATTTGGATTGCGGTCTTGCCCAGAGTTAGTTGCACTTGGATAATCTTGGATGCATTATGCTGAGCAACTAGCCTGGAGGTGTGGATATCCTTAATGAATATGGACACGCCTCCGCCTTTAGTGTTTCGGTCCAGGTTAGGTGGCCGAAAGGTGTGGTATGAATTATAGCCAGGTAATGCAGGGGTACTCTCTGGAGCCTTGAACCAGGTCTCTGTCACTGCACATATGTCGATGTTCTCCATTTTAAGGAGTGCCTCAAGTGAGTGCATTTTGAGGTTTAGACTTGTAGCTTTGAGTAGCAATACCCTCAGATTCTTCTTGCCTGTACCTGTTAGGGTGGTGAATTTCTCATTTGAACCTTGCCTAAAAAAGGCACTATAGGGGTGGCTAGAGCCTTAGCCAGTTTCCGGAATCCCAGGGGTGACAGGTGCAGGCCATCTCTGGCAAAGCATTGTGGTTTGTCGATCATGTCATCCCAGGCAGACAGATACTGGATCCCCTTAGAATGACACCAGAAGCTTAGCCAATTGTTGAAGTCAATCATTTTGTCCTTGTACTGTGGTATCATTCTGGGTGATGGCAAGATGCTACTCAGGGCTAGGGTCATATCTGCCTGGGCTACAAGATAGGACAGCTCCTCCATGTCCCTTTTCATGCAGTCCAAGGAGGTACGTCTCAGGTCATTCACACCAACACGGACAATAACAGAGTCATATTTGTACTTGTTGTGGAGTGACCTGAATGCATGCATTATGTGGCAGATCCTGGCACCTGACAGGCAGCTGACAGTAACTTTCTCCTTGTTTAGCCTGGTGAGTGGAACATCAGTGTGCCTGACCATAGAGTCACCTATGACTAGAATGTTGGGTACGTTGTTATGCCTTATGGGCTGTGGTTGAGTGGCACACTGAGTCTGTGGGCTATGTGTCATTTGGGTTGTGTTGGGGGGTGGAGGTTGCTTGTGTTTCTGCTTTGGAGGTCCCTGTTGCTTGGGTAGGTTTTTACTGAGAGCCTCCGTGAACGTAGGTGTATGTTTTGTGTTTCTATGTGTGTGTTTTGGTGGTGTAGGTTTTGAGGGACTACTATGCTGGTGTGGTGGTGGTGGTGTTTACCTTCCTCTTGACTCTCTAGTCCAGTCTTGAAGAGAGCTTTGCTTCCAGTTTGGCTATATAAGTGCATCTCTCACAGGTTGTAGTATTGGCTGGTAGGAGGAGAGGGTTGTCTGTGTACATGAGGCAATTACTGCATTGCCCGAAGATGCCCAGATTCATCAGGTAGACAGGAGAAAAAAACGGGAGCTGGCCCTTAGACATGCCTGGATAGGTGCTTATTTGTTAAGTACTATAAACTGTTTTCCTCTAGACAGTGAGGAAAGTTGAGTGCTGTAGTAATTTGTAGCTTATTTAGTGCTTACAATAAGTTCTGAACAAGTGCTGAGCTCAAAGAAACAGATGAGTGCTGAAACAAAAAACTGGCTAGTTCTAAAAAACAAAATTAATCTAGAAGGCTTCCTTCTAACACAGAAAGGCTTGGGGGCCTAGAAGCCTGCAAATAGTCCTGGACACAGCAAATCTATATCCAGACTAGACTACCCACAGAAAAGGCAGGAAACAAGCTTAGACATTTTTTTTTAGTGGAAAGAGAGAAAGGAGTAGCAGAAACTAAGCTGATTGGCCTTCTCAAATGTTCTCCCTGTATTGGTTAGAATGAGGTAATGACACTAGACTGGGAGGAGGGCCCCAGATCAAATTTACAGTAGGGGTGGGCAACTGCAAAGCCACCAACTATAAGAATACCATACCAATAGGGAGGGTGGGAAACAAACTGCAGACATGCTTCTCACAGCAGAAAAGCAGCAGTGAGCCTTTAAATGAAAGTTTTAAATAGCTAAAGGAGCCTCTAGAGAAAGTGTTTAATTGCAACAAGTTATCAGAAACAAACAACCCAACAGATGCTTAATAAAAGTGGACAATTTCCAGTTAATACCTCACACACAGTGAAACTAGCTAGAAAAATATACAGTACACAAAGTGCTATAGATAACTTGAAAAAAGAAGCAAAAAAACAGGATACTTAATGTTATATATTATAGATCCGAGTTTGCTCAGTGTCTTTACTTCGATCAGCTCAGTGTGAAATGGCAGAAACACTCACAACTTAACTTCTTAGGTAACAGAAAGTTGAAACCTGAGACAACTTTCAGATGTTAAAAGTATCCTCTAAAAGACCAGCCACAATGAAGGTAAAGACATATTTAATTATAAATAAAATAAAAAACAGGAGAATACTGAATATTTGTTTACAATTAACTGAGTTTCAAGTACAGGAGATATAAAAAAATAACACAGCTGGACAGATTTACACAGATACAGAAAAACAATACTTACCTATTTTCAATATATTTTCCTGATTGAGTAAAGAATTATTGTTCCCTAGTTAAGTTAGTTACTACAGCAAGGTAAGATGATTAGTGTTGAGTTGCTTACTACAGTAAGGCAAGATGATAGGTGAGGTATCAGACATCTTTCCTGTCAGATTCCAGAAGACAAAGTGCTGCTGCAAGAGTTCTGTCGTCTCTCTCACTAGTATCTAAAGAATCATTTCAGTGCTGGTTATAGAATGACTTCACATCTGGTCACCTGACTCTGGTACAATACACACCCAGAGCTTTGCTAAGATCTGTTGCAGCATCTGAAAGCTATAAAACAATTTCAAAAACTTCCACCCTTCCTGGGTAGCAATTAGTTCACCCCCAAGGACAATACAGTAAGACTCCTAGTCCTGCTTTTCCCAGACATTTTTGTCTCTGGCTAAAATCAGACCTGTAAAATAAAAATCTTTATACGTCCAAAACCAACCCATTTAATTTTCGACTTATTTTGCAAAATTTGGGACATACCACCACAGACAAACACTTCTTCAAAATAGTAAATAACTCCAAGCATTAGTTTTAACCAAATTGCGTATATCACTCAAATGATGGAGAATCCTTGCTTTAAATTGTTGATGTACATGATGTACACAATTTGATTAAAACTAATATGTTAGCTTGTCATGTATTGGCTAAGCCATCACATTCCTTCAAGTTCATGGTTTTGGAACAGGTAAAGTATGAGGGGTGGTGATAGAATAAGACTGAAACAGCTGAAGTGAAATGGATAACTGACTTAAGGGAAGACCATCCTCCAGGCCTGAATGAGATAGTTCCCCTTAAACCCATTCTGAAAGGACGACGTCCATATAAGTAATCTTATTGGCTGGTAAAGAAGGCTTGTCCTAATGCTAATCCTTGACTGGCCTAGGATTGGAATTCATATGATAGGACTAAAATGAAGGTGTTGCCCTCCTATGCAAACAGTGATTGGTGGAATTCTTTAAATTTTAAGCAAAGCTTTAATTAAATAAGATCTGAAGAAGGCTAAGGTCGAAAGCGCTTATCAAACTATTTCACTTAAAAGTGATTATCTTTGATATTTGCATCTAAATTTTAAGCTGTTTTAATAAACTTGTTCTCAATTGTTGTGGATTTTATATCACTTACTATTTTGAAGAAGTGTTTGTTCGTGGTGGTACATCCTGGATTTTTTCTACTACGGTTTTCTTTGATCTTGGACTACCTTTAGCAACCACCAGGTTTGTTGTTTTTGAATTATTTTTCAGAATTAGCTGAACTGAGATTAACCTCTTCCCTTCCAGAATTCTCTGTTAACTCATTCACTTAAGTGGAGCTTAGGAAGTTTGTACTGTAACTTCCAATGGGTGGAGTCTAAGCCTTTTGACAGAATCATATTATGCCCCCTCATTTCAAACAAATGTTCGTATCTATGGAACTATAGGGGTTGTGAAAAAAAGAAGTATAAATGGCAAACTTTTAAACACAAACTATTTTTACGGTGGTAGCATTCTTTAGGTTCTAAGTCTTAAACAAAATTTTATAAACCATAGTAAACATGGCAACTATTAAGTTTGTAATATGTTGTAAAGAACCTAAAATATCTCAGCAACCATTCACGTTACACACACACTGACACAGCAGCATTTTATTCATCTAGCTGAGCGCATTCATAGGAGGCTAAGGAGTTCTGTCTTCTTTACTTGGTTGCTGAGATACTTAGAAAAATGTGTAAGTGATATCTATGTAAATTAATACCATAAAAGCAACAGTTAACATCTATTTACCTGCACTAGACAGAGGTAAAATATTAATGCAGTGAGTTTGTCACTGTGCAAGCTTTAAGATGAACATTTTTAAAACCTTGTACACAGCATGGTTTTGGAGTTACTGATGCAAATATGAACAAGCAACACTTGATGCCTCGAGACATCAGTAGGAGTTAACTGTAGATGCACCTGGAAACATCACTCAGATGTAATGAGTTAAAACATATACATTTATACCTTTAATCAATTATAATAATACTGTCTGACATACACATACATCTCTTTTCTGTCCAGCAGGACCTACTGCTGATGCATTTTAATCACAAGCAACTTTACAAATACATTTTTAACACAACTATCTGTATAAATCAGTGTGATAGTCAAATGACAAAATTCTTCCCAAATCTCCGGGTAGCTATGCTGGCATGTGTTACAAATGCACTGGCCTACTCTTCCTGGCACAGATGGCAAGGCACTACCTCATATCATTGCAGGGGGGACAGCATGCTAAAATGTTGATGGGCTCAGGACAAACAGGCCTTTGATAATTTGCCCACTTGCACCCTTTCAAAAATTAGTCTGAAGGTGGGAGTATTAAGGATTTAATGAAGTGAAGGCAGGGTCAGTTTTGTTCAGACTTTTGAGTTTTGCCACTGCATTCAGCTTCTGCTCTGTATGTATGCTAGCTAACTGCCACAACTGCAGAATTTCATCAACAGCATTTGAACAACTTGCTGAAAGAGCTAACTTGTTGGTTTTAAGATCATAGAACAGTCTGCGTAAAACGTGACTGATGGTTGGAAGCTGATTTGAGCAAGTTGAGATATTAAGGGCAGGTAACTGCTGGCTAACAAGCCAGACATCAGTGGCAGCTCTGGTTTACTTTCTCACTGAGCTCATGGTTCACCATTAGGGGGACTGGGCTCTGTCAATTAACATTAACACTGCCAGCCACATGTGCATAAACTATAGGAATTGATAAATCATCAAAAAGTAATTAAATACAATGTTTCACTCTGCACAGTGTAAACAGGAAACAGCATAGAATTTTGAACAATGAAAATAGAATTAAATAGTGCACAAGGCTTTCAATAAGTAAAGTAGGTTGCAGGAGGTTATGGAAGCTCAAGTAAAACTGACTGGCGATAGATAAATACAACACTGGAATGCAATTAGCGGTATTGGAATCAGTGTGATTTTTTTACATGCTGTGAGCTGTCAATTAATGAAGTCAGACAATTCTAATTTTTTGTATTCATACACAACTCACCAAACCTCACATTTTAGAAACCTATGGAAAATGATTAGAGAAAAAAAATGTTTTTGATGAAACACCCTACGCCATATATATAATTCTCTCTGAACCTGCTTCACACCCTAACTCTTAACAACATTAATATTTTCTGCCATATCTAGTTCCTTCCCTCACCTTCATTTATTTGAATGTCTAAGCGATCACATGATCTTGGGTGGTGCGCTGGTGCAGCGGTTAACGTTGTCGCCGCACAGCAAGAAGTCCTCCGATTCGATTCTCGGCTGGGGTGCCTTCTGTGTGGAGTTTGCATGTCCCCCCTGTATTCATGTGGGTTTCCTCCGGGTACTCCGTTTTCCTCCCACATTCTAAAGACATGTGACTGGAGCATTTCTCCCCGGGCTTCCGCTGAAAATGGGCTCTGTGGAGCCTAATTGGCCTTTCCTGGTCAACAAATGTTAAATAAATAAATAAATAAATCTATTATCTGATTGACAGGCGTACTAATATACCTCTTCAAATGCTCAGTGTTAAACATCTACTGATGCATAAGTAGCTTTTATTCTGTAATAGATGTCTATTTTTATATGAATGTTAATCTAATGTATATTATTAAATGCCTGTTTAAAAATGTTTATAATATGTTGGAGCTTTTCTTCCTGGACCTCTGCTGAAAAGGGGTTTTGACTAAACTCACTCAAACCCAATAAACCAAAGCAAAATAATAAATAAATAAATACAAATATGTGGTATAACTGGTGAATTATCACAAAGTGCAGGGGCTGTTTCAAGCTAAAGGAATTCCCAAAGGTAGTCTAAAACTGAAAACATTGCTTTAAAGGGTAAAAGGGAGGCAGAAAAGCACTGCCAAGCAACACATAACTGAGGATGAAGCAAAAATATGCTGGACAGTCTGAGGAGTTTTAATTGTTTTCAATGTGGGAATGTAACTAAAAACTGTCCATAAATGATGAACTATGCAATGTGATACATGCAGCTATAGGGAAAATAAATTCAGTAATTGCAGGTTGTGCTCAACTGACTACTATTAACAGTATTCAAGTATTAAACCAAAAATGTAGCATATGGGTGGATGGAAAACAAGTGCAAGCTTTGCCTGATTTGGGATGTGCAGTATCCTCAACAAGTAAGCCTTTAATGAGTAGAAGTTAAACTCTGGAAAAAATGGAGATTGTATGAGAATGAACACCTAATGGACCCAAATGAAAACCTGGGATTGTGCTGGGGAATTTGAAGATTGTGGGTTCTATTCTCACATAGGTGCTTGGATTTATTTTCTAGTACTAACACTCCTGTGCTGTATTAGGGTAGGTGATGCACTCCTGAGTGCATTCAAAGAGTGGTACTATCCTACGAATCAGACTTTAAATGGAGGTCCCATCTGCCTGAGTTGATGACAACTCAGATGGATGTAAAAGATCCAAAGGCACTGTTTAAAAAGAACAGAGTGCTTTATTTAAATAAACAACAATATTTATGTGTGCATATCTCATGCTTATATCCATATATACCCATTCTTCTGTACATTTACAGCTGAACACCTTATTTACAAATAATAGTCCAGGATTGCAATATATTTAAACCCCTCTCCTCTCTCCACAACTGCAACTGCAATTTTTAAGGTGTTGCTGACATCTCATTTCTTATTAAACAAGATTTCTCTGGTCTTTCACTTCTAAATACACCAAATAATTGGCAAAATAAAGTATTTAACAGTCAGTAACTTTCCTATTACTTATATAATGCATTTCATACAGAATCAGGTTTGTGTAAAAGTGAGAAACATATTTCTTCATTCACTTTTTTAATACAACAGGCCAAAAATATACCATATTGTTACATTGTAACAAACATGTTCTGTTGTTTCTTCAACATGATGCATACTACATTGTTTTTTTTTCCTTTAAGTACTTTATATAGCATAGATGCTTTTGCTAGCAAGTTACTTAGCAATAAGCATCAGACAAAACCTAGACATTCATACATCTCTTTATATCTCATCTGTCATTGTTTTAATAGCTACCTGCAAATCGACATGCACATTTTTAATCTTTCCAAAAATCAGTAATATAATATTTCTTTTATTTTTTATCATACCACTGCATTCTTTCTACCAGGATGTCAACTATATTTAATTTTCACAATTTAAATGTTTTCAAATATCTATCAGCTTTTTTATTAGCTATATGTTTTTATTCTTATACTTTCCTACAAGTGGTATATTTTTCTTGCAAGAATCACCCTATATGACTACATCCCTGGTCTTCATAATCCTAACATACAGTAAATGTAATGGAACCAAATACACAAACGCCATTCCAAACCCATCAAATATTATCCCCGTGTTTAATCTGGATGCCCCAAACTGTCTGAAAAAAAAAAATCAAACACTTCTATAACCTGGATCCCTCCTCAAATCCCCAAAATTTCAACAACTTTTTTCTGTTGGAAAGATAGAAATAATCTTTAAAATATACAATAGAAAAAAATATCAGACCCACTTCCTTTTTTTAAAAGCCAACTTAAAAGTCTTCCACAAACTACTTATATTGTTTATGTCTTCCAAAATAACATTCCATCTTTTTTTTTACCAGCCGTAATACCAAATGACTCCAGTAGTAAAGCTGAAAAATATAAGCCTCCAAATTTTTTGTCTTTTCACCAAAACATTCACTCTTGTATTTATTTATTAATTTTAAATCCAAAATAATCAGGGCCTCAAATTATTTAACCACATCAACATATAATGGCATCATATACATATAACATCATGACAGGCATTACCACTTTTCATCTGAACTCCCATCTTGCTTCTTTCAACGTATTACTCAGAAAAACTAAAGCTGCATTCATCACCATAATAAAATAGCCCATTGGGCAGCATTGCTTTGTGCCATTTGTAAGAAAGACAGGATCACACAGCAACCCATTTTTCAGAATTCTTGTAGTAGTACTCTCACATGCTACCATCAAAAATGTTATAATTTTTCCCACTTACTCCATACTGTTTCAAAACACACCACATTTGGTTTATAATTTTGTATGCTTTTTTTACAGCAAACACAATCAACCTACCCCAGATCAATTTTGTGCTAATATTATCTACTATCGCTTTGAGATTAAATAGCATTTTGTTAGATTCTCTTCCTTTATCCCACAAATACCATACATCATAAGTTTAACTACTTTGTTCCTTCCTTTTTTGAACTTTTTTACCATAAATTTTTAATTTTTGTTACATAACAGAAAGAGTTGCCAGTTTTATAATTAACTTCTTGTCACCCTTTTTCCATATAAAAGTTTATGCCTCCTGACAAATTTTTAATTCCTGAATCTTTTCGGCAATCATTCATTCAGTACCGTTACAATGCTTTTCCCATCAGATAACATTGCTTCATAAAAACAACTTATTCCTCCATCCCAGGCATTATATTTTCATCAATGGCCTTTAAAATATTATATGGTTCATATAATCTAATTTATTTTTTCCAAAATTTCATTACCTTCCTTCTGCAAGCTAGGCATCCCACATTTACATCTCAGTATTCCACATTTTTATTATATAATATCTTTACAAATTCCATAGCAACCAATGTTATTTGGTTTTATCTCATGACAACCTGCCCATTTCCATTCACTAAAGCTGTCATCTTACTTTCATTCTGTTCAACCAATTTCCCCAAATATGAATTAATTTATTTCCTTAAAAATAGTACCTATTCAATATGACTTTCATTTTATCTTTACTAACTTAATATATTTCTATTTTCTTTATTACAATTCCTTAACAATTCTTAATGCTGTTCTTTTTTTACCTTATACGACTCAATGTCTACTTTTGTTTATATAACCACAACAATAACCACTGTGATATCCAATTGAAATAGCATGGATGCATACTCTTATGATCCACCTATAAATGCTGTCTTGCATCTTTCATCATTTTCAACACCATGCCAGATATCATTAACCTTTTTGGTATGCATACCATCATTTATTATACTACTATCTGCAAAAGGTGCCCAAATAGACAAAAGGTCATACAATTATGCCATTTTGCTTCCACCATCTATTTCCTTTAAAGTCTCTGACTATAAACAGTAAAATATGTCTACATAAACATCCTGTCTGTGGTGACATTCTGGGAGTCAGTTGCAACTTGTAAGAGAGAGACTGACAGAGATTTTGACTGACCACTATATACAATATTTTTACCCATCTTAACAAAATCAGCCTGTATCCTTCCTAAGATTACAATTAAAAGGTGCCACATCTAAAAGCAAAACAGTTATCAGTAGTGACCTCAGGGCTCAGTTTTGGGCCCTCTTCTATTTGGCATATATTTCTCAGACTTTCAGGCCAGCACTCCCAGCCTCTGGTTAACTAAGTCTGCAGATGACTGTAAATTGGGTGCTGTTATTCGATCTTCAACTAACTCACAATTGCTCCAAAACAGCTTAGACCATGTTAAAGATTTGTGCAATGACAAAGGTCTCAAATTAAATTTTAAAAAATATAGCATAGTTTATTCTGATAAACAAAACATTTTCACTTACTGTACAGAAGATGCAATCAGACACTCTTGTAAGGGATCTGGGTACTCTTGTTGATAATTCCTTATAATTTGACCGCTGTATCTTCACAGTAGTTCAGAAGGCCTTTTATCAGGCCCATCTAATTTCCAAAGGCATCTCTACTAGATCCAGAGAAGTCTTAATTCCCATTTACTCATATCTTATTGAGCCCAGTTTTTGGCATGCATTTATCTAAACATATCAGACAACTTGAGAGACCTCAGAGATTCATAACTAAAAAGATCAGTGGCCTCAAAGATCTTAGTCATCAGGAGAAACTTTCCCCTTTCCTCTGTACTCATTTTCTTATAGGTTCCTCCACAGAGATCTATGTCTAGCCTTTCGAGCCATGGAAAATCCATCCTTATTTGATCTCCTATTCCTTTGCAGAACTAATGCTGCATCAAATAATCGGTCAAAAGAACTACACCTTCATCAGCAGATAAATAAGACACCTCAATGTGATACATTAATATCCTAACAAATCCCTCACCTCAGGAACAGACTTCCAGTACATATCAAGCAGAGTAGTACCCTTGCCACCTTCAATGTAAACCTAGATAATTTGAATGGCAGCCTCAAATTCTCTCCTAGTCTCTCTTTTCTTGCCCTTATTGAGCTTAAAGGGAAATTCTGAATAGAGTTTTTTGGCTAGGCTTGAAAGAGCATGCAGACCATTTGCCTAGTACTTACCTATGGATCTATGAACCTACAGAATCCCATGTCATAAAGCTTTATTTCTTGTCTTTGATATTCACATATGCATATAATACAATCCATATAGAGTTTATTCATTTTATTTTACTTTATTTCTATTTGTTGATGGGAAAGATACACTAATCTAAAAATCCTTTTCAGGCACAATCCAGACCAATAGGCAAGTACAAAGGTTACAATGGCATAATAAACATATTACAGTAGTTACAATTACAGTATTTACAATTACAGTAGTTACAATTTTAAAATATAATCTATGTACAAAGTTATGTTACTCTTTAGCCATGAAATTCAACATATATGTGTATCTCTGTCTCTGTGTATGTATAAAGATTAATTATGAAGATAAAGACAGAAAATCAGGTTTGCTAACAAAAAGGGCATATGTCTGAGCATTCAGAATGGCTTGGTAAAGCAATAATATTTGTTTGTCTCAACCAGATGTGTTTTTAACTGCTTCTGAAATTTTCTGACATACATATGTTCTAGATATTATCCAGCAGGCTGTTCCAAAGGACTGGCGCTATTTTACAGAAGGATGTTTTGTAGGATGCTAATGTACAAGGGCATCTAAAAGAGTAATCCTGATTGAATTTCTAAGGAAGTATGTGCTGTCTCTTACATGAAGCCATTTTTTAGAGACTGACAGTAGTGTCAGTGTATTCATTTGAAAGCAAGCTTACTCAAGAGGCAGAAGGCTCTTGGAGCAAATGGAAGCCAATTAGAGTTATCTATAGTACTGTAGTGGTGCTAAGAACTATGGCTTAACAGAAGAACTTGATAATTTTATTTACAACTATCAGTAAAGTCTTAGTGTTCTGGCTAGACGGCGGTGAGACAATAAGTTATGTAAACTACAGCCTTGGAATTAGAACACTGAAGGCTAAGGATTTTTTTTATTAACTCTCAAATCTAGGATTATTAACTACCCATCTTACTTGTAATATAATCTGGCAATAATATATTCAAATTTACTACTAATATTACTTTCTCTGAAACTGAATACACATCATAAACCATAGCTCAAAGTATTTTACATCCACTTAGTAATTCAAATTGTTGTTTTCATCTCTGTTAGAAAACATATATCCAATAATTATATAATATCTGCCGTATTGTATTTGCAACAGTTTAATACCATAAATCACCATACTTTATTGATAATACTATTTACATTAAAAGAAAAAACTGACATTATCTTTTACCTCTCTTTCGTTTTGACTCATCAGTATTTTAACTACCTTCTTTTAACTCCCTTGCTGTAGATTCTAATGTATCATCCACAGTTTCAGATATATCAACACTATCTTTCTCTTAAAGTAACACATCAAAGCTACTACTGGAAGTAACCATAGAGGTCTCCTGAATGTGTTACTTTTTTTAAACAATATTCAGGAAATACAATGTCACTATCAAGATTAACACCTGTTTCTGTCTGTGCTTCATGTTTAGAAATAATACCAGAGATTCATTAACTCTTTAACCCATTATGTTGAAGGCCAAGGTAAAACAGACTTCTTAGCATAATGCAGAATGTTCTGATTCATAGACATGTTAACCATGATGAGGAAATATCTCTTTACCAGTTCATATACACGTCTGTGAATCACGGTTAATTACTGTGACATGCACATCAGCACCTCCATGGTAGTTTACTGTAGTGTCTACATGTTGTTGAGAAAGCATTCCTCACCCTCAGTCACTCTCCAATACATTCAAGTAAACAAACACACACACACACACACAGACACACACACACACACACACACACACACACACACACACACACACACACACACACACACACACACACACACACACACACACACACACACACACACACACCATGGTTTCAAACAGACACACACACACACACACACACACACACACACCCCATAGTTTCAAATAGACACACATACACACACACACACACACACACACATACACACACACACACACACACACACACACACACACACACACACACGAGTTTCAAATAGACACACACGCACACACACACACACACACACCACAGTTCATAACACACACACACACACACACACACACACACACACACACACACACACACACACACACACACACACACATGTGCGCATGCACCACAGTTCCCTTACCTGTTCCTGCATTGATCTAGCATCCCCAATATCTTCTTTTATGGTCCTACACCATCACAGAAGGTCACATTCCCACCTAATACTCCAGACTGCTTGGTTTTTAGTCATTCCCCCCAAATTGTCTGGCCCTCATACTGGTTTAAGTGTCACTGCAGCACCAGAATTTAGAGTAATACCTGGTGTCCAGTGGGTATCTCCAACACCAATCCTGATACCATTAAGCATGCCATTTTTCCATAAGAGTAGCCTTCCTAGTGTCTAGAATTAGCTCATACAGTATGCACAATCATTGGATGTAATAGATAAATTTAGTCTGTTTTGTCAAAGCAGTCACATTTGTTAGCTTTTGTCAGATGATCTTTTAGTAGTTTCCTAAGGGCTCTTTAATTTGGAGTCAATTTAGACAGTAGATTTGACAGCCATCCTTTTCAAATGTACAGCTGATATGGAAGGTATCTAAGCTAGTCCACTGGACATGGTCTGATAAAAATACATTTGGGGAAGGAAGAAGCTATAAGAAAATGGCTGAGATTGCACAGGAATAAACAGGTAATGTCTACACTGTGCTGACTAATGCCTTTGGTTTTGGAAAAGGGGCTGCATTGTTCTAAGAAGCAACTTTAGCAGGAGGCTCACTGGTAAAGAAACATAGTGTGATGTTTTGGAAAAGGTATGCTTACCTGTTATGGGACCAGTGTCAACATTATGGTATTATTTATTGGGCAGAAAACTCAAACTGGTCACAGACCATCTCCCACTTAAAGGGTGCATCAGAATAAGGAAAAGAACTCTGGTGTTACCCATTGGTTCTTTACTGTACAGCCTCACCCCTCCTATACTAAGCACAAGATTGCAGTGATGCATGGCAGCATACCTCCACACCTTAGCTTCTACAGATGCTTGCCTCCCCCCAGGTGTGGGCTATAGGGAGTGACTTGTGACATATTATAAGGGTTATGATGAGAGGACAGATATATAAGCCCTGATCAGACATAATTCATATAATTTGTATTGCCTTATAATGGTGATAGCTGCTTTAAATGGCTGAATGTAACCTGAGTTTGGTTTGAGCTGCAGCACGGTGTAGAAAGAGAAATCTCTTGAGTCTGGGTAAGGTATAAAGTCTCAGAAAGAAAAGGGTAACCTGAAAGTAAAACCAAGACTGCTGTGTTAAAGAAGCTGTTGTTTTCGACGGCTGTAGAAATTAATATGTTATGTTAATATGTTAAAGAAGTTGTGCTTGTGTAGTGCTTAGAGAAAATAAATGAACTTTAGTTTCAGGAAGATTACTCCTGCTATCTCCTCAAGAGGAGCATCAATCACCTGTAGAATCTGCCTCTACTTCACCTGCAAGTTCAGGAAGAGCAAGTAAACCTGCTTAAATTATGAAAAAACAAGTTTAGGATCATCTATCTCACTCTATGATACTATTTTATGAGAAACTTTAATCTTTGTCTGAAATACGTGATCAGATTTTTTCAGTTACCCTAAAGTGAAGCAGTTTTGTTCCTTCTTCTGTTTTACAACATACGTCTGTGTTTGAACTAAATAAAATTAACTGCATTATTTAACAGCCTTATGATCTTCTGCACTGCCTGAAATAGATGGACCTGGATAAAAATAAACTCTGAAAAATAAAATTTACTGTAGTAGTAGTAGTAAGACTGATTGTAAGTAGAATTACGTTTGTTGTTTCAATCAAAGGTTGTTAAAATTTATGAAAACGCATATAAAACACCTAAAATTAACAGACACATCAAATTAACAAAAACTAAAATGTCATAAATACCACTTGTCTCACTAACTTTTAATGGCAGCAACTGCCATTCTTTTTATATACTTTTAATTACTCCAGATTGCCACTCCTAAAATGGTATCACAATGAGATATCAAAAACAAGATTACACGAGAGGGCATGGCTTGGATGGCAAGCTGAAAGCAGCAGAGTTCTTGAGCTCTCCAGCCTTTATTTTTTCCTGACATGATTTTTTTATTTAATTTCACCAACAAAGACCTGAAACTACTAAAACTAGATTCTGGAAGTTGTAAGCTACAAGTTGGTGCAATTTTTAAGCTAAAATATTCATATTTTCATGTCAAACTTTCAAACAGAAGGGACATTGAAACCACATTCACAAAGGATGATGAGCAGCTCCAAGTTTTCTCAGCAAGAAACTCCAATGAAGAAAGAAATACAGGTAATCATTACTGCAATTTAAGACTTGGTGAGTAAAATAGACAAATTAAACTTAAAAGTGGACAATATAAAAAAAGATACCACCAAACAAATAACCTTATTAAATACAGTCATTAAACAACAAACTGCCCAGATTGCTGCTTTGGAAGATTCTGTAACAGATATAGACTACAGGTTAACAAAAAGAGAGGAAAAACATAGACTTCCTTCTTCAAGAAAAATGCCAGACTCATTGAAAAGCAAGAGGACACTGAGAATAAAACCAAGAGAAACAATATAAGAATCTATGGCATCCCAGAGTAGATGGAGGAGGACAACATGATTAATTTCTAGACTTCTCAGATTCCTAAAATCCTAAACCTACCTGAAGCACTATCCTTTGGGATGGAAAGGGCACACAGGTCTTTAACTACAACTTCTGTATCCAGTAAAAACAGCCATCCAAGATCTATTATTGTAAAATGTATCTCCACTCAAGACTATGAACTTGTTTTAAGAATTGCCTGGTCCTTTGTTCCATTAAAAATTTGTGACCAAACTATCAGGTTGACAACAACTTTTCAAACCTTGTAATGTCCAAAGAAGAGCATATGTCCCTCTAATAAAATCATTAAAAAAGGAAGAAATCAAAGCACAACTCATATTCCCAGGAAGAATAAGACTATCAGAAGGAAAGAAAACTTTTGACTCTCTCGCAGAAGCATCCACATTTGACCAAAAAAGAGCATTTTAAGTCAAACTAAAGCCATGGAATCTTCAGTGAACTTAAAAAGACAAGCTTCAAAAATGAGTGGACTATTAAAGAAAAAAAGAAACCCAGAGACAAATGATTATACGTAACTTCACATTTCATGCAAGTTTTTGCCTTCTCCCTTCTAAATAATGTGGAATCATACACAGAAGGTAACATAAGTTTTCTTTTCTCTCCTGTTATCTTTTCAACAATGCTAACTTTATAGATAAAATATATAGTACTCAAAATTCAAGTAAATCAAAATCTTATCCAACTGCAAACTACTATTTTATACTTTTATCTCTTTATATACATGGCATAGCACTACTGAAATGGTATAAAATCACTCACTTATTTCATATAGTTATATATTTTTTTCTACATCCTATAGTCATTTCTTCGTGTATGTGCCTTCCCTTTCTGTTTTAGTCCTAGTGTCATAGTATTTAATCACTGCAGGAGAGAGAAATGCTTACTGTGTTACTACTTAACCAAACTTCTATAATGCACTCCATTTAGCTGTGTATGGTTGGTAATCTGGTGCCTTTATTTTAAAGATTCATCATTTTACAAATTATGCTTAAAAACTTCACTTCACTAAAAAATTCCCGCCTACTTACTTTTCTGATGGAATTTTGACAACTTTTGTGACAAGCTCAAGCTTTTAAAGGCTTCAGTTAGCTCCCAGAATCATAAGAAACAATCTGTGCTGTCTTTCAGGAAGTAGGCATGACCTTTGAACCTGTTTCTCTTCACTGAACTCTAACAGCCAATCAGATTCAAGAATGATCATTTGACCTGTGTTTTCATTCATTTAGCAATTATTTTTTTTATCTAAAAAGTCTTATAAGCATATGTTTTACTATAAATAATGATTTATGTAATCTGAATTACATTTATATTTAATTAAGAATTGCAAATGTTTCTGACAGTGACAGTTTTAAATGCATCTGTTTTCCTGTCTGCTTTAATGACATTATAGTTCTGTATTTACTCATAGTAACAAATAATTATTAGGATTAATCAATTTATCTCAGTCTGTTTAGATAAAAACAATAAGAAATTGTATACAGCTTCATGTTCTTAGTTCATGCATATATAGTATATTAAATCGGAAAATTCCTTTTGTATGTTTTTAATGTACATGCAGTTTCCTTTCTGCTTGCTATTAACCTACAGTAGCTAGAAATTCCCACTAGATGTCATGAGAGGGTTAGTATGTGGCTTCTATGAGAGCTACAGTATGCCTGCATTTAGTTTATCCATGCAGGTTGTTAAAATATACAGTTTTATTGTTTTCATATTTAGAAATTTTAAACTGTCCATAACAGTTTTAAAAAAATTGCATTTGTCATAATGAATCAAGGAAAGTACTTTTCAATGTTACTTATAATAGCAGTCTCCATCAAGTGATAATATTTAACATTATAACTGTTAATGTCAATGGGTTGAACAACCCCATGAAAAGGAGTAGTGTCAACAAATATTTAATGCTACATAAAGCAGATTTTGCATTCATTCAGGAATCCTACTTAGTAACAGAAGATCTAAAGAAATTAACTTTTAAGGACTATAAGATTTAAGTTCAAACTACAGCCACAAGAGAAGAGGTATCCTAATTTTACAAAAAAAATCAATGAGAATTCCAGAAATAGTTGACTCATACTCAAGCAATGATGGTATGCTTTCTTTAGTCATACTAAAACAAAAAGATGTAGACTTTTGTAAACACCTACTGAATACAGGGTATTGGGACTAAAACTGTGAAAAAAAAACATTTAGACATTAAAATCTATAGGCGAGTTACTATTATCAGGTGATTTTAATTGTATCTTCTCCACCACTGATACTACAAACTCTAAGTCCTTCAAGATGCCCCCTGTTGTCAAGCTATATAACAGACAGAAACCTAATTGACACATTATCCTCCCTGAAATATTCCCACTACTCTTACAGATTTGGCACACAGACCAACAAAGACAAAGTATTTGTAACCAGTTCTTTACTGGCCAAAATTGATAATGTAGTGCTGACATCATGCCCTATGTCTGACCACAATGCTATCACCTTCCATGTAACAGTTAATACTGACCCCTTAAACTTCTGCCAAAGACTACCTGCTTACCTAGTAACAGTACAAGAATTTAAAGAATGGTTTCTAGATGAAATAAAGCTTTACCTAAACGTCAGTAATAATGCAGAGGTTTCAGATATTATCCTGTGGGACACCTTAAAGGTAGTCTTACATGGTAAAGTCAAAAGTTGCTATATAAATAATAGGAAAGAGTGGGATGAGAGAACTGGTAGACATACAAAAAGAAATTGATGAACTAAAACTAAAACATACAACAAATGGCAAATCTGCATTAGCTGACATATGTAAACTGAACAACGAATATCAGGATATCATGCAGCATAAAATATCAATAAATCTGGTAAATATCCGATTACAATCCTACTCAATTAATCCCAAGAGTATGCACAGGGTTGCGATTAGCTCTAAACACTTAAATGAAAAAAAAATCATATAAAAGAAATAATATACAAAGTTACAGATCTAAAAAATATTTTATTGTGTTTTAAAAACCATTACAAGAATATTAATAATAATAACTCATCTAAAAGTGATAAAAGTATAGACAGCTTTCTTGCTACTAATATTCTAAAGAAGCTATCCAAACACAATATTAATAACATAAACTCTTTTCCTTTAAAGAATTAAATGAACAAATAAAAAATCTTAAGACAAAAAAGGCACCAGGGCTGGATGGTCTAATTCCGGAATTTTACAAACTCTTACCTGATTGCATCTTGAAAATCTTACTCAATGCATTCCAAGAAGTTAAAACTACAGCAAACATCCATCCCTCATGGAAATATTCTATCATCTCTCCCATCTTAAAACCAAATAAACAGCCCAACCTTTGTACATCATACAGGCCAATTTCTTTGCCTACCACTGATTAGAAGATATTCACATCTATCTTAGCAGACAGATTAAATACTATTCTTTTAATATTAATTCATGAAGACCAAACTAAGTTTGTCAAAAACAGAAAGGTACAAGACAATGTAATTAGATTACTGTCCTTAATACACTTAGCAAACAAGAAAAATGAGCTTTCTATTTTAAGCCTTGATATAACTAAAGCTTTCAACTCCCTAAGTTGGTCATATCTGTTTAAAGTTCTGCAAAAATACAATTTCTCCCCAGACTTTATAGGATTAATCAAAAAACTATATGAAAATTCCATAGTCTATGTAAAGATTGGATCTTATCTATCTAGCCCATTCAAAATATTAAGAGGTACTAAATAGGGGTGCCCCCTCTCCCCATTACTCTGCCCTGGCAATTGAGCCTTTGCAAATTATGTCAGAAATAATGACAGTGTTAAAGGATAGAAAGTGTCAGACACATTGTCCTCTAAGATACAACTGTTTGCTGATGACTTACTAATAACTTCTAATGATATTGAAAATTCAATAGATCACCTATTACATAATCTAGACTTATTTGCAAACATGTCTAGTCTAAAATTCAATCACAACAAAACTCAGGCACTTCTAGTGAATAAAAATGTTACTATGAAACTTAGATCAAAAAGAGACATGAACTGAGAGGGCATGCATATTAAATATCTAGGTATCATTGCTGAATCTCATTATAAAAAATCAGTCGCATCTAATTACCAACAACTTATAAACTCAATTACAAGTCTAAATGACAGTTGGAATAGACTCTTCTTCACAGGTGAAGACAGACTGACTTTAATCAAAATGATACTGTTACCTAAAATCTTATTCATTGGCCAAGCTCTAATAATTCCCCCACCTGTCAAAAGTAAACAGAAAATTAATGACTTATTACTCAACTTCCTTAAGAATTTCTCTTCTCTGGCACACCACAAGCTGGGATGATGGAGGTATAGGGTTTCTAAATACTGATTTTTATTTAAACTCCACATTTATTAACATGGTGTTGCTTTGGAATAATACTTCTTATACATCATATTGCAAATCAATACATGAACCCTTACTTCTTAATAGTAATAGGAGATTGCTTAAACCATATACTCAAATACATACAAACATCTTTATATGGATTTTAAAAATATATATTAAACGTGTTCTTACACCTCTTACAAACCAACTATTGCTGTTGTTTAAAACGCTTATGTTTTCTAATCAATTAAGAATTTATTAATAATTATGTTTCCTATTGCCTACACAAATGAATGTTTGATATCTTTTGATACTCAGAAAATGTTAGAATTTAAGAAGGGTGAGCAATTACATTGGAATCAATTTCTCTCAGCTAATAAAATAAGTTCTGCAGACTACAACTGGCTAAGCTTCTGGGGTCATTCTAAGGGAATCCAGTATCTGTCTGCTTGGGATGACATGGTCGATAGACCATGATGCTTTGCCACAGATGGCCTTCACCTGCCGCCCCTGGGATTCCGGATACTGGCTAAGGCTCTTGCTGCCCCTATAGTGCCTTTTTTAGGAAAGCTTCAAATAACAAATTCACCACCGTAACAGGAAAGTACAGTTTTGTACCTACCATAAATGTAGATGTTCGAGTGCTAATACAGCTGCAGTCATAACAGATGGGTTATCCTGCCGTCAGTCGGGTCCTCGGTCGGCCTAATTCCATAGTCTAGGTCCGGCGTCGGTTGTCCTCACTTCTTCCCTGACGTCAGTGCGGCAGGGGTATAAAAGAACCAGCCGACGCCATTTTCTTCAGTTTTTCTTGCTCCAGATGTCAGGTGCCCCCAGAAGGAAGGCAAAACATAAACTTATGTAATAATGCAATGCAATATAATCAAAAAACAGTAGTGTGCCAGCAAATACACCATAAAAGAATACCCCAATCAGGTTGTATGAGGAGGTGTTTGTCATAAGGCCTGTCCCAAGTGGGGATGGAGGGAGGGAAACCTGGACTGCAGCTGTATTAGCACTCGAACATCTACATTTATGGTAGGTACAAAACTGTACTATGTTCATCGTGCATACAGCTGCAGTCATAACAGATGGGTAGAATCCCAAAGCTAAAAGGGGTGGCAGGCACTAAGTGGAACTAGGAGGAGCAAGGATGCCCTGCAAGACTGCTGTGGCAAAGCCTGCTCTAGATTTAGAGTATAGTGGAAGGTGATAGTGCTTGGAGAAAGTGTGTACAGAACTCCAAGTAGCTGCTTCCAAAATATCCTTGGTAGGAACCCCCCTGAGGAAAGCTGCAGAGGTAGCTGTGGCCCTTGTGGAGTGAGATCTGATGCTTGTAGGTACAGTTTTTCCATGAAATGAGTAACAAAAGCGTATGCAGTGGGCTATCCATTTTGAGATTGTCTGTTTGGAAATAGCCTTTCCTTGAGCACCTGTAGCATAGGACACAAAGAGTTGCTCTGATTTTCTGAATGGCTTTGTTCTGTCCAAATAATAACGAGGTTGTCTGTGAATGTCCAAGGAATGTAGTAGTCTTTCCCCTTTGTTTTGTGGGTTAGGATAAAAGGTAGGTAAGTGGATAGTCTGATTCAAGGCTACACTGGATACTACCTTTGGCATAAAGGAAGGGCTGGTTCGTAAGGAAACTCTGTCCTGATGGAAAATGATGAAAGGTTGCACAGCCATGAGGGCTTGTAGTTCCAAAACCCTGCATGCTGAGGTGATAGCCAGAAGGAAGGCTGTTTTCCATGACAAATATTGCAGTTCTGTTGAAGCAGCTGGCTCAAATGGAGGCAGGGTCAGTTTTTCTAAAATGAAGTTGAGGTCCCAAGCAGGTACTGGTGGTTTCCTTGGGGGTTTTATATTCTTAGCCCCTCTGAGGAACTGTCTTAAGAGAGGATGAGAGAATAAAGGAGAATCAGTGTTGTATTGTGCAGAAATGGCTGAAGCATGGATCTTGATGGAGGAGAAGGAAAGTCCACTGTTTAACATCTCAGCTAGGTACTGTAATATTTGAGGTAAATTTAGTACCCAAGGATTCTGGCCCTTTTTTTGATTCCAGGCACAAAACCGTTTCCATTTGGCGGAGTAGGCTTTTCTAGTAGAAGGTCTTCTGGCCTCCAAGATGATATCCTGCACCTCCTGGGAGAGGAGAGTCTGTTGGGAAATCAAGGAATCCTCCATGTGGCTAGATTGAGGGTTTTCAGTTGACTGTGAAGAGTTTTGAAACTGTGCTGGGTCAACAGAAGAGGCACTAGAGGCAGGGTCCATGGTGGGGAATGCGTCAGGCTCTTCAGGAGTGGATACCAGTGTTGTCTTGGCCAGTCTGGAGCAATGAGAATCATCTTTGGCCTCTCTGCTCTGGCTTTTAATAGAACTTTGGGCAGCAGAGGAAGAGGTGGAAAGGCATAGACTGTCAATGGTGTCCAATTGAAGGAAAGTGCATCCACTTTCCAGGCCTGTGGATGATAGGTCCTTGAGCAAAATTTTTTCAGCTGGTAATTTTTGTGGGTAGCAAAGAGATCTATGTCTGGCCATCCCCATGCCTGAATTATCTTTGCGAAAACTTGAGGATGCAACTTCCATTCGTGAGGATCTGTCATATTTCTGCTTAGGTTGTCTGCCAGTGTGTTTTCCTTCCCTGGCAGGAATTGTGCTTGAAGTTGGATTTGCAATTCCACAGCCGTGTTCCAAAGGGACATGGCTAGTCTGCACAGGGGGTATGAATGAGTTCCTCCATGTTTGTTTATGTACCACATCACTGTGGTGTTGTCTGTCCTTATCAATAGCTGGCCTGGATGCAGTAGGTCTTTGAAGGCCATAATAGCATTTTGTACTGCTAGCATTTCCTTTTGATTGATGTGTAGGTGCTTTTCCTTTTGGGACCATTTGCCCTGAATGCACTGATCTGACATGTGCGCCCCCCAGGCGTAGTCCGGGGCGTCTGTTGTGATGACTTGATTTGCTTGAGGCATGCAGAAGGGGAGACCTGTGTTCCTTTGGCATGCTTGAGCCCACCACAGAAATTCTTTTTGAAGACATGGAATGAGTGGTATAATTGTTTCCAAACTGTGGCTGTGTTGAGACCATAAGTTTTTTAGGTACCATTGAAGTTTCCTCATATGCAGCTTTGCACATGGGATCAGCAGTATGCAAGATGCCATGAATCCCAGAGCCTGCAGGATTTTCCTTGCAGTCAGCCTGGTGAAGGTTGCCATTTTTCTGAAGTATTGAGATAGTTGCCCTTGCTTCTCTGGCATGAGGTAGGCCATCTGGGTGTTTGTATTCAAGCTGGCACCCAGGAAAATTATTGTTTGAGAGGGTATTAGTTTTGATTTCTTTTTGTTGACTGTGTATCCCAGAAAGTTCAACAACTTTATTACAAACGCCAGGTGTTTCAGAAGTATGTGCTTGCTGTCCGCTTGGATCAGGCAGTCATCCAGATATGGGTATATTTGTATCCCTTGAAGTCTGCAGAAGGCAATTACTGATGCCAGGCATTTCGTGAAAACTCTGGGCGCAGTAGATAAGCCAAAGGGCAATGCAGAGAATTGATAATGGGTTGAACCTGCAAGAAATCTGAGGTATCTTCTGCAATCTTGTCTGATAGGGACATGCAGGTATGCCTCCTTGAGGTCCAGTGTTACCAGCCAAGACTCCTTGCCCAGCATGGGAAGAAGCTGCTGTAATGTGAGCATCTTGAATTTTGGTACGAGTAAATATGTGTTTAGGATGGATAGGTCCAGAATAGGTCTCCAATCGTTGTCCTTCCTTGGTACCAGGAATAGTCTGGAATAAAAACCTTGACCCTGTTCTTTTGCAGGTACCTCTTGAATAGCTTTCATGTCCATGAGAGCTGAAATTTGTTTTTGTGCCTCTGCCCTTTGATTTTGTGGCAGGTTTGGCATGCCTCTCATTTTTGGAAGGGTGTGAAAGTAGAATCTGTAGCCTCTGTCTATAATGTCCAAAATCCATTTGTCTTTTGTCACAATATGCCAATTTTTTGAAAATAAAGCCAGTTTTCCGCCTAAAGGTGCTGCCATTAAAGCTTTGCTTGGCATGCAGAGGGGAAAGTCATTGTGTCTGCTTTCTGAATGACTGTGATCTATCTTCTCCACCTCTTGGTGTAGGTGCTTGCCATTGTCTGGCTCTAAATGATCCTTGAGATTGCCCTCTACCCCTCGGGCGCCTGTATCTACCTCTCTGAGGTCTGTCCGTGGCTGGAAAGGGCCAATTTTTTGAAGGCCAGTTTCTGCTGAAACGTGGAGGTTGTACCTGTAGGAAATCTTTCACTGTTTGCATTGATCTTGTCTTTTCCTCCATTTTCTTTAGTACCTCCTCAGCTTTAACACCAAACAATACATCTTTTTGAAGAGGTGCATCTAGTAATTTAGCTTTCACATGATCTGGTAAGGTTTGCTCTTTGAGCCAAGCATGTCTACGTATGACAGACCCTGTAACAACAGCTCTACATGAGGCCCCTAAAGCATCAAAACCACATTGCAAGGTATGTTTACCCACTTGCTCTGCACTATGCAACAAATCCTGCAACTCCTTTACATCTGGTTGCTCAGGTTGTGTCATTTTGCTTTTCAACTGAGATAACAAAAACTGTTGATACTTTAACATATGGAACTGACAGTTTAATGCCCTCATGGTTAAAGTGGCCGAGGTGTATACCTTTTCCCCCCACCTTTCTAAAGCTCTGGAATCTCTCTCTGAAGGTAATGGATTTTTGGCAGTAGAGGCCTTAATTCCCTTGGGACCCTGTGAAATAGCTTCTGGGTCAGCAGCATGGCTTTTGTATAGGAATTGGTGTGAATCAGGAACCCGGTAATACCTGTCAGGTTTAACAGGAGCTGGAGGTAATGAATCTGGGTTGAGGCTGGCTTCTGTATACACATCATCTAATATATCCAAGACAGGAGGGATAGCCAGAGGCCTGTGCTGAGGAAGCAAGAGAAAATCCCTGAGCCTTTTCTTGGAATCTGAGTAATCTTGACCTTCCCAGTGAAAGTGTTCCCTCAAAGTATGTAAGGTTTCCCCAAAAGAATAGTCCTCGGGGGGGGGGGGCAGACCGAGGGAATGGACTCCTCAGCATCAGAATCTTCAAAAGGGGAATATGAATATTCCTGTTCCTCAGAATGTTCTGAGGTAATAGAGGCTTGGTCTGAGGAAGGCTAGTCTTCCTCCAATCTGGGCCTTTTGTCCGAGGGGGGTTGAGAACCCCTGATAAGAGTAATCAAATCCTCAGCCATTTTGAGCATCTGTTTTTTAGGCATGGGGCCTTGAGAGGGGCTCTGTGAAGCTTGTCTTTTAGTTTTCATGGCTGCTTTAGACTTTGTGAAAGCCTTAATGGAAAAAGAGGAAGGCCTGAAGACACCTTGAAAGGTGGCAGGCCTGTCTAAACTCTGAGTTTCCCCACCAAGAGTGGCGTCGGTATCTGTAGTCGGAGTGGGGGCCGAGGAGCCTGTGACCTCGGGCACAGAAGACACTGCTAAAGAAGCATCATCGGTACTCAGGGGCTGCGTAGGCACCTCGCTGAGAACCGGAGCACCTGTAGCCGGCTTTAGCGTGGTGTCGGTAGAAGTCGCGGACCTCGTATGTCGGTCCTTATCTTTGCGTCTTTTACTCAAAACTGGAGTCGGAGTATCCGACGACATAATGTAATTAAACTTTTTACCAAAATAGTGTTGGGCGAACTCCGCCCGACGCTTAATAGTGCGTTTGTTGAATCTAGCACAAAAACGACAGGCTGAGACGTCGTGGTCTGTGCCTAAGCAAGGAATGCAGACGGAATGGAAATCCTTATGCGGTATTTGCTTCCCACATGAAATGCAATTATTAACTTTGCCTGACATTGGTCTGAGGCAAGAAAAGTTTCCCCAACGGGGTACTTAGCTTTCAAGAAGACTTCGGCTGAAATATTTTTCGTAAATCTCAGGAGCTGGCCAACCGGCACTTGCGAACTGCTTCTGCTTCAGGCACTGCGAGGCAAGAAAGACTGAAGAAAATGGCGTCGGCTGGTTCTTTTATACCCCTGCCGCACTGACGTCAGGGAAGAAGCGACGACAACCGATGCCAGACCTAGACTTTGGAATTCGGCCGACCGAGGACCTGCCTGCCGGCAGGATAACCCATCTGTTATGACTGCAGCTGTATGCACGATGAACATCAGGCAAGCAAAAACTGAGGGTAATGCTACTTAATGCTAGAAGTCTAAATCTCAAAATGCACTCACTCGAGGCACTCCTTAAAATGGAGAACATCGATATCTGTGCAGTGACTGAGACCTGGTTCAAGGCTCCAGAGAGCACCTCTGCACTACCAGGCTATAACTCATACCACACTTTTCGGCCATGTAACCTGGACCGAAACATCAAAAGTGGAGGTGTGTCCATATTCATTAAGGATATCCACACCTCCAGTCTAGTTGCTCAGCATAATGTATCCGAGGTTATCCAAGTGCAACTAACTCTGGGCAAAACTGCAATCCAAATTGTAGTTTGCTACAGATCCCCCACCATGCCCCAGGATTCCCACTCCTCTTTTCCTGATGTACTGGAAAATATTAGGGTTCAACCAAACACCCTAATAATGGGCGACTTCAACTACCCCACCATTAACTGGGAAAACTACTCGTGTACCAACTCCTTAGCTCAAAGCTTTCTGGAATTCATAAACTCCAATGCCCTGGATCAACTTATCCACACTCCCACCAGGGGCAACAATATCCTAGACCTAGTCATTACCAACATGAGTGACCGGTGTTCCACACCTGAAGTCAACTCCTTGTTGGTCCGATCGACCATAAGCTAATCACCCTTGATATCCACATCCCGCCCCCATCCCCCATTAAGGAAACCATGTTAAAAAAATTTCTCCAAAGCCAACTTCATGCTTCTTAAGACAGAAGTGGTGAACTTCATGACATCCATGCAGATGGACAATACAGTTACAACTGGTGAATCCTACACAAATGCACTCTATAAGCACTTACACGAGTGCATGGATCGTGCTATCCCAAACAGAACCAAGATGCTATCCACCAAAAAAAAGGAAGCCAATCTGGTGGTCCCCTGCCATAAACAAACTGTACAACAGAAGGAAGAAACTGTTGCAAAAGAGAGTAAAATCCCATGACTGGAGGAGCTCCCTGGTCAGCCTCAGTAAGAAGCTGAGATCCCTTATAACATCCTTCAAAGCTAGCTACGAAAACAAAATTGCCACTAATTTTAAGGACAACCACAAAGCACTCTATAGCTATGTCAAGAATCTCAATGGCAACACCCAGATCTGCTCTGAGTTACAGCACAACGGCATGGAAATTACAGAACCAACTAATATTGCCAAAATCCTGGCAGATAGGTTCAGTGCTAACTTTACCCCCCCTCAGCCCCTAAAGGGCCCATATCTATACAGGAAGAATGCAGAGTCCCTGTAATCACAACTGTGCAGGTAAAAGCTGCACTCTCTAAAGCCAAAAACACAGCATCCATGGGACCGGACAACATCCCAGGCTGCGTTTTACACAAACTTCAGAATGAACTTGCTCTACACTTAAGCACCATGTTCAATAATAGCCTCGCATCAGGCTTTGTGTCCACTGAATGGCGCACAGCAACAGTTATCCCGCTCCACAAAGGGGGAGTCATCACTGATCCCGGGAACTATCGACCTATTAGCCTGACGAGCCTGGTCTGCAAGGCCATCATGGAACTCATAAACAAAAACATTGGTAACCTCCAAACTCTGGATCCTACCCAGTTCGGGTTTGTGAAAGGCAGATCATGCCTCCTGAACCTGATCGACTTCTTTGAGGCAGTCACCAAAGCTGTAGATGAGGGTAAGGTTGATCACACAGCCTATCTTGACCTCGCCAAGGCTTTTGACACCATCCCCCATTCTGGAATTATAGCTAAACTCACTAAACTAGGTATAAATCCCTACATCACAAGATGGGTTGCTAACTGGTTCACTGACAGAACCCACACTGTAAAAGTTGCAGACTCCAAATCTGACCTCAAAGCAGTGACAAGTGGGGTACCACAGGGTTCCGTCCTGGGATCTCTCCAGTTTGGTATCTACTTCTCTAAAGTACAGACTAACACAGAAGGCCTCTGGCAAACGAAGTTCGCAGATGACTGCAAATTAGGAGCCATAATCAAGTCCCCAAATGACATGGACATCCTACAGAAGGGCCTCACTGAGACAGATGCCTGGTGTCAGAGCCCTGGCCTCATGCTCAATGCCAAAAAGTGCAGCGTCGTCCCCTTTGGTAAAAACTCTGTACCCATAAACTACCACATAGGCAGCAATCTATTAACGCCGAATGTGTGATAAGAGACCTTGGAACCGAGATGGACAGTAGTCTCTCCTTTGATAGTCACATCACCACAGTAGTTAGAAATTCCTTATACGTGGCACACCTCATCATAAAAGGGTTCTCATCCAGGAAAAAAGAGGTCATTGTTCCCCTCTACTCGGCACTCATTAGACCCATTATAGAGTACAACGCCCCTTTTGGAATGTACCTCACATGACATCTGCAGCAGCTGGAAAGGCCACAGAAGTATCTCACAAAGAGGATTACTGGACTCAAACAAATGCCCTACACTGACTGCCTCAAAAAGCTCCAGCTTTACTCCATAGCACTTCGCCTACTCTGAGGTGATCTCTGCCTAACATATAAAGCTATGTCAAACCCAGCGCTGTTGGACATGCTACACCTAAAGAAATCCCAATCCCTCCAAGCTACATGCTCTAGGGACCTAAACCTTGTCACCACAATAAACAGGACATGTTGGAGGGATAGATTCCTGTCCCAGAGACTTTCCATACTCTAGAACAGGCTACTCATCTATGTCAAGCAAAGTTCGTCATTAGCACTCTTCAAGAAAAATCTTGATGAGTGGAAGGGAAATAGGAAATACACCCTGGGGATCACTTCTGTGTCTCTGCTCGACAGTGGCACAGGAAAATAACTTTCTTGGGTGGCATAAGCCAGGGAACCTTGTTGGCTAGGCTTACATAGGCCCTTGGGCTGGTAGCCTAGTACCTACCTATGAACTATTTGATCAGCAGATATGGTTTGCATAATTGCAACTGGCTGGACATAAAAACTTGTAAGGATCTTATACATACTAAGGTTGTACCCTCATTAGAAGCATACAATAACAGTAACTTAAAAATCTTGGATTTTATCTCAGCAACTATTAATACCTCAGCCAAGAACACTTCATACATAACTGTTATTTATAAAATTTTTAGAAATGATTTTCGCAAACGAAATGTTTCTTTTTGGAATTATTCAAGTGAAGTTAATAAATAAGTATTCTCAGAAAAAAGATAAAAAATGTTGTTTACAGTCAGTGAAGGAATCCACATCTTCCCTGTTCTGGCATGTATACACATGGACATTTTGACATAGGTGTATTTCACCCCACATAGACTAACAATAATGTACAAGAAAGATGAAATGAAATGCTGGAGATGTGGACACCATGATGCTGACTGGATATATATATATATATATGGTAGTTAATTGCAAAATAATTTCCCCATTTTGGTTAGACTTTAAATATCTTTGTTAAGCTCTATGGAATGACAACTGAATAATTTCTGACTCCCTTATCCTTTTCAGTGTTCCGGTTCCTGACGTCATTCCGAAAAAACAAACATTTTTACTATGGTCTATCCTCTCTATAGCAAGGAAAATTGTTACTAAAAATTGGAAATCCCAATCTGCTCCTGTCTTTAAAGTTGAGTTTATTCATCTTGTGAAATACATTTGTAAGAATGAGATTGCTACTTAAAAGCAAAGACTATCAACATAACTCATCATTTAATTGCTTGGACAAAATTGTCTAATCTGTTAGAAAAATATTAAGTGTTCTCCTATGTATATTGCTTTTTTAGTTGTTATGGACATTTTATATACTTTATTTGTTTTTTCTTTTTACTACACTGTTAAGTTACTGTGTTATAAAATTAATAAAAACATTTTGAAAAAAAAAACAAGATTATACATACGCCTTCCATTTCCAGATTCCTTGAAAATGTGTTAAGATTTTCAATAGATCTCATTCCTTCATTTCTTTACTGATGCCACAAAAAATACATGCACTAAATTTTCTTTTACTAGCATGTCACATTTTACAGATTTTAAATTTATTTTCTTTATTGCAGCTTTTATTTAAAACATTGCTTTCAAATAGCTCAAATTTGTACTTTAAATACATCTTTAAAATACTGATGTTCTCAATCACATCTAGAAATGTTATATTATCTACAATTAACTTTCTTGTGAAAAAATCTGAACATCTGCTTTGTTTTATTTTCTCTCGGTTTCTTAATTTCTGTTCTTTTTCATTACTTTTCTTAAATAAGAAATATAATGCTTACTTATTTGGATTTGGCTCTGTTATTTTCTCTTTGTAAATATTTTTTTTACCAAATAATCTGTCATGTATGTTACTGTTGTTTGTTTAACCAGCCTATTACTACCCGAGTTATACATTAACTTTTGATTCTTTCTTTTTCTATGCAAGCCTGTGTCACCAAGCCATGTACTGAAATTTTCATAATCTTTATCCAGTTATTCAAATCTGCCATTTGCGCAGTTTCTTCCTCTGAACATATTCCCAATTCCCTTACAAATATACATATTAAGAAATTATGATTCATTTTCTTTTCATTTCCCTCAAATTTATTTCTAACATATTTACTCTCTGTGTTTCTTCACTTATGTACCAGTCTCCTTATGATCTTTTTAGCCATGCCTACAGACATTAACCTCCAATATGCTTTTGCATCATTAGTCTTTATGGCCAGCAATAACAACTCCCATATGTTCTCACTGAGCTTTCTTTTTTCTATTTGTCACTTTTATAATCTTACTTTCCTTGTTTAAATAACTTAAATTCCTTTATCTCTCCAGATTTCTTGCACATTCTCATTATACAAGTCAATATTCGCTTACTTTCTTTACATTCTTGATTGAACCACTTTAAGGAAATCAAACTTTATTATTTCTGGCAGCTTTCTCTTCTTCTCCCCCCTTTTTATCTATCTCTTTGTTGATGTTAAGATCACTCATATATTTCCACTTAAATAAGCAAATGATCACAACATTCCTCTTGTAATCTAATTAAATCATTTGAATTTGTTATAATATGGTTGATTACTGATTTACCATAAGTAGATATGAACATATGCTTTCCATTTCTATGCCTTTCTCCATTGAGAATTCACAAGTTAAGTTTCACTGTAATTTAGTCTTCCCATTGTGATGTACACATATCTTGTGATTGTCTTCCTCATTTCCTTTCTAGGTAATCCATAAATGTATTATAATATCCAGTTCTTGAAATAAACTACCCTCGTATTATTAAATTCATTTGCTGAGTTATTCTTTGAATACTTGGCAAATTACTCTCTATCATATTTTGTCATCTGACTTGACTACATTTTCCTTCCTCATACTCTGCTTCTACCACAATGCATATCTTCAACTTGTACATATATTTTTGATTTAGATAATTTGGATAGTTTCACAAAAAGTCATCAATTCACCTTTGGACATTCTATAATATTTCATTCTTTCTGCCTCAAGTTCATAAACTATATATCCATTAACAGTAACTTCATTTTTTACCGCAATTGATATTTTCTGAACATTTATACTCTCAAAATGTTTAATGTATTCCCTAAAGTCCTCTTCTTGCAGGTTTCTTCTCATTCCAGCTATATTCCAGTAACTTTATCATGAAATATCTATTCTGTTAAGATGACTACATAGAAACACCTCTTTTCAAAGAAAACCCAGGAGCAATATTTACTTAAGCAACATGCACAGAGTCATAAAAGGTAAAGATAAGGGATAAAAGCACAAAACCACAATATGTGACTTGACAGCAAATTATAGCCTTACAACTTGGAGCTAAAAATCCAAATAGAGACTGCATTTTCTGGATGTCATCAAGAGCAGCCAGTCATGCAGCAGTGGGAAGAGAAAAGACCCTTACTTCAATGATCTATTACTGTGGCAGCCTAGCAGTTGATAAAGATGTGATGCACAGAGTACAATCCACAGGGCAGCACCACAGACTGAAAACCATCCCAACCTACCATAAACCTGAAGGATCACTGATAATGTGGATAAATTGGCCAGAGAATGCAAGCATCCTTCAAATCCAAGGTACAAAACCAGATTTTAAGGAGGGAAAGAAGCTGCACTGTTAACACCTTGAATAAATCACAAACTAATCAGGCACTTTTTTTCAAATCCAGGATTAGCCCTTTATCCTGTGGAAATTAAGTATGCCTAAGAACAAAATCATATTGTTGGCCTCTGTGATTTTTTTCTTCTGCGCCTTTCTAAACAAGAAGTTTAGCACATATAACTAGATCTATGAGATGCTTATGACCGCCCTTATAAAGTCTGGGATTTGACATGATAAGCCACCATTTGCCTATTATGTGACCAGCACTTCCAGATCACCCCTAAAAAGAGGCTTATGCCTAGTAGGTTTACCCAGTTAAAAGAAGTACCTCTTGATCTCTCTTCAGCAGACAGGAAATTGATAGAACAGTTAGGCAAAATGGAAATACACTGTGCGGTAATCCAGAAGAAAAAGCACCCAGGTCTCTAATGTGTTCCTCATTAGCTGGGATAGATTAAGAACATGTCACTGATAACTTCCAATTACAAAACATTCAGTTCTAGCAAAATGGAAAACACACTGCTGGACAAGAAGGTGACTATCCAGCTGCTTTTTTACTGTTCTTTAGCTGCAGGGGAGTCTGATTTTTGACATGGTTCTGCTTATGATTAGGACGGTTCACCTGTGTTCCTATGGCTATTCATACGGAACTCTTATTTCTACAAATTCTTTCACATAGATGGAGGTTTAACAGTTCCTGGATGCACTATTCCACTAGCTTATTTTCTAGGTGTTCTGTTAGATGACTATTAGGCAGACAGCTAAAGAACAATAAATTAATAAAGGAAGCATTTAGTGCTTCATGTTGAAGCCGTCTCCTAGAAAACCCAAAACCTAAAACAGAAGTCCTACCTAACAGCAACAAAAATGCAGAGTAATATGTTTGAACTTCTGTTAGGTTGTAGAATGACAAAAGGCCAGGCAAGCTTTTCAAAGGCATGTCCACAGTCACCCTCTCCTCCAGGGAATAAAGAATAATGTAATATCCTTAAAATTAGGATTACCTACTCCTGAGCTCTACGGCATCTCCCCCAGGCCGAACAAGACAAAAAATTTCTCCTCAACTTATCAAGTTTCCCAGATTATCCAGTTCAGAGCAGACAACTTAAAGAGTGTGCTACGTTGTGCCTCTCTTGAGTTTCTCTTAAGAGCATTGTGACAGCTAAAATGGACTTGGCAAAATAAAAAAGCAGCAACCAACAAAATGGAAAAGGTACTTTCTGAGTATCTTCAGTATCTCATAACAGAGAAATAAAGGAAATGTTTTGAACATTCATTAATTAACTTTAAGGTAATTAAGGATGAGAAACAATGAATGCCACACTCTAGGCTAAAATTCTGATGGGCATATGTATTTGAGAGGCTGCTCTATGACCTGTCATGTAGCATGACCTCCATATAGAAGTGGACAACTGTGAAATGATTCATCAAAGTTCTTTGATCCTTCCAGAGGAATAGAACTCTAATAAGAGTGAAGGGGTAAGGGAGAAAAGCTCTACAGTCCTGTCCCCCTTTTCCACCTCTTCAGAGACCTTTTTATAGGACAGGTCTTTAATAGAAAAGTTGAACACCAAATGGAGCTCTCTGAGATCCACAAATTAAGTTTCCTGAATATAAGACTGAAACACAGCCCCAAGTGATGTTGATGGTTGATGCTGAGCTTTTCCTTGAAGGAAGCAGTTTATAATCATTCAAATATGACAGGATAATACATTCTTTGTTAGTGGTCAAAGAAGGACCCTACTAATCCATCAAAACATCAAGTTCAACAGGTCTCCTAGGAATTAGATGACTTCAGAGAATGGCCAAAAAACTCTCAAATAACAGGAACTAGAACTAATTATCAGAACAACTGAGTAAGCTCTTAAACTGGAAAAAGAAATAAATACATCAAATCAAGAGAGTGGAAAAACAGAGTTTTTTTTTAAAGTCCAAAAATCGCTGAGACAAACTAAAACCACAGTAAAAATGCTTCAGGCAACAAAAGAAATGGATACTCCTTTTATACAAAAAATGAAAAATGTTTAATAAAGCGCTTTTCATCCAGTAATGTTACATGAACTTCTTCAGATAAAATCATAATACATCATATCCTGTTTAAATCCTTGAGATTTCCCTCCTTTTCTCTCATGTGACCTTCCTTCACATTCATTTAAAGGAACAGGTTCAACAGCTGTACAACACAAGTATGGGAATGCCCATTAAAAACATTCATCCTACATTATACTTGTTAAAACATCTCATATTTAAATGCAAAAATATATAAATATATAATATTTATCTTTTCAGATTTCTCAACTTCAACATACAATGAATTGAGCACATATCATTGAGCCCGGGGGGGGGGGGGGGGGCATAAGCATTTAGTCTTAATTGCCATAGCAATTCTAGTTCTTCAAGAATTACTTTTAAAGGCCCACCTCATATGATCTGCATACACCTGGTCTATTATTTGGAATATGAATGTATGATTGGGGTTTATACTAATGTGTTTTGCTAGTGCATTCTAGAAATGTTATACACATGCTTGTAGATCCTTAGTCTACGTTTGTTTTTTCCTACATAGCAGGATGGGCATACCTGGCACTTGGCAAAGCATACCACCATTTTTCATTGGCTGTTAAATTTATTATGAATTTTCACAATTCTGTCATTGATATCAGCTTTTTCCCTTCTTCTATGTATTTGCAATAAGCACTTAGCACATTTAAACATACCTGGATTCCTACTTATAGTCCGATTTTTAGTCTCAGCATATTTTTGAAATTCATACCTCTCCTAAAGATAATTTTAGGGACTGTGTCTAATCTTTCCATTAATTCCTTATTTTCCTTCACCAAATTGCAATTTTTGTATAGGGTCTTCCTAATACTGGAGGCTTCTACCCCGAATGTTGTAACAAAGCCAGTTTTAAAATCTGGACTTACATTTTTTTCACTGCTATTATTGATTGGCACACAACTGGTTATTGTATTTCCATCTGTAAGTTCTCCATTTAAAATGGGTTTGTAAATACCTGAAGCTCTTTTGATTTTGACTTCTTCTATCAGTTCATTTAGTAGTATATTAGGATAAGCTCTTTTTTGGAACATATATTTCAAGTTATTATATTCATATTCAAAATCTACTTCAGTGGAAATCATTCTTGCAACTCGCACAAGTTGCCCCTTCACTACTGATCTTTTCTGATGGATGGGGTGAGCGCTTGAGTAGTCCAAAAAGGTGTTAGAATACATTTTCTTTCTATAAATTTTTGCACTATACTCTCGCTTCTTATTTTTCCTGAGGTGGACGTCCAAATAAGGGATTTCCTCACTATTGTATGTATAAGTGAATTTAAGAAATTGATCGTGCTGTTGAAGTAATCGTCCAATTTCATTGCTACTGTATTAATTATTATGACTTTATCGTCCAGGTAACATGTAAAAAATAGATATATTCAGCTATTTCGATGTTCCCAAAAATATATTCTTGCTCCCAGTAAGCCATGACTAAATTAGCAAAGCTCGCCCTGCAGGGTGAGTCCATGGCTACTCCTGTTTTTTGTAGATAATATTTCTGTTTGAATACAATGAAGCTGCTTGTTAATATGATCCCTAATAGTTCTTCCACTAATTGTATTTCTAAAGTAGGTGCCCCTTTCTTCTTCATCATACTTGATACCCATTCAGTACCTGTTGCATGGGTGATAGAAGTATACAGATCTTTCACATCTACTGTAATAAAGTTGTATTCATCATTGTATTCCAATAAGTTTATTTTCTCCAGGAATGACCAGGAGTCCTTGCATATTTGAAATTCAGAAATTACATAATTCTTGAGTATGTTATCCACTACTTTAGCACTTGCATAAGTGATAGAATTTCTTCCATCAATTATTGGTCTCAGTGAGGGATTTTATAAGTCTTTATGTACTTTCGGGACACCGAAGATAACTGGTATCAATGGAGTATGAATGTTCATGTAGTTAAACATATCCAAATCAGTCTTACCATCTATACATAAATCATTCCTGTACATTCTTATCCGCTGGTTAGCTATATTAAATTGATTTAACAAAAGACTTTCATAAGCTTCTGTCTCTAACATACACAAAATTCTGTGTTTGTAATCGTCAGTGTCCACGAAAACTAACACCCCCCCCACCTTTATCAGGTTTCATTAGCCTGGCCTGTGCTGTTTTCAATAAATTCAAAATGTCCCAGTCCTCTCTGCTTATATTTCTACTCTGTCCCTTAGTATTACACATATTATGGATGTCTAATTCACAAATTTTCTCAAATGTTTACAATACAGGATGTAATGCAGGGTTAAATGTACTATGAAGAAAGTATGGTTTTAATTCAGCACTAATATTGCCCATAATTACATTTAGGTTCAAATTACTTACAAACATTTTCAGGTCAATTAAAGCTCTGGCTACATCCATTATTTGCTCTGGTATAAAGGTTAAGTCTTTAGCTAATAACTCTACCAGTTCAGGTGGTACCACAAATGATGAATAATTATAAATTACAAAGTCACCTTTGATATTTTTAATTATAGCACAATTTTATTCAGTTTCACAGTGTTCTGATTCAATTACCTCAATCTCTTGTTGTGTGCTTTCCTTTGGTTGCTCCTCCTCTGGTGTTGCCCTGTAGTAAAACCCTGATTCACTGGCTGTACATTGTTGTGTCCTTGTTGTTTATTATGTTGGTGTTGTGGTTCGAAATTAGTATTAACCTGGGAGTTATCAATGTTGAAGTTAGACATATGTCCTTGGTTTTATATTTGATTCTGGATCCGTTCACTTCTTCAGATCCCTCCATTTCCCCAAGCTCCGTTGAGAGTCTCTTCAGTTTTGGTTTCTGTATTGCTATGCTCTGCATTTCCGATTACATACTCACGCCATTTCCTCCCTCCTGCTCATGAATATTCATGGGAGGGGTAGTTCCATCAGAACTCCATGCTTGTGATAATAGTGAGTGTGGAAATGTAATACCTTTCTCGTATTGCAGTTACTCATGATTTAGTTTTTTGAGTTTAGTAGATTTTAATTTAAGAATATGTTGGTCGATGCTTTGGAAAGTTCTATTATATTCGTAATAATATCTTTGGAAGTTGGCATGTCTATGCATCTCGTCGTCAAGCCTATGTACGTCTTCTGATATTTCTCTTGCCATGATCTGGTAATGCCATCAGTGCTAATAAATCCAGCCCCTGTTGATTAAACAAGTTAATTAAGTCCTTATGAAAGTTGGAATCTACAATAAGACCAGTCGGATACTGGCAGATTCGCAGTCCCTTTGGGACAATTCTTAAGTCTATACATTAATTGAATGTTCTTATCCAATCAAGAACTCTGTCATTGAATCTAGCTCACACTTGCCTAATAACAAATTGTCTCCCCAGTTGTCTTTGAATGCTATGGGAGCTCCCTCACTACAATTATATTCTCCCTTAAGCATGTCTAACATAGAGGAACCGCCAGCACTTCCCAAACTCTTTCTATGAGAGTGAATTCTGTTTGTGACCAACAAAATGACAGAAATACACCTCCAGGGCTTATTGGGGATCTTATGCTAAAAGAATGGCTGACAGTACCCATGAACTTTAGAGAATCTACAACTAACTCAGCTACGGATCATCCGGCCGGAGGTAATCCCATTTCTACTAGCCTGTCACTTTTAGACCACAAAATGTTAAAATATAAGAAGCTCTGCTTAGAAATGGAATATTTCAATGAATATATAGACTTAAGAATTGTCCAGAAGGGACTACAAATCTGCCAGTATCCGACTAGTCTTATTGCAGATTCCAACTTTCATAAGGACTTAATTAACTTGCTTAATCAACTAGGGCTGGATTTATTAGCACTGACGATTAAGCATTACCAGATCATGGCAAGAGAAATAGAAGACATACAGAGGCTTGACAACGAGATACATAGACATGCCGACTTCCAAAGATATTATTACGAATATAATAGAACTTTCCAAAGCATCGGCCAACATATTCTTAAATTAAAATCTACTAAACTCAAAAAACGAAATCGTGACCAACTGCAGTATGAGAAAGATATTGCAATTTCACGCCCACCATCATCACAAGCATTTTTACGTGAGTTTTTTTTTAACTTTATAAAACACTTGAGACGGTGCTATACACTTTCCTGTTACATGAGACCACGAAAAATAAAAACTGCTGAAAAAACATTTTAATGCTACAGGATATACTTCTAGTGGTGGCTACTTGCTTAAACATCTGATAGAAGAAACAAAGGAAGGCACACTCCTGCAAAAGTGAAGAAAGAAATTTAACTAAAAATCAAGTGGAGAGCAAAAAATGGCCTTTTTGTTAGTATCCTGTGACTTTAAAGAAAAATGGGAGCAATACAGTACCTCCACTGTCATTAGAATACAATACATTTTGAAGTGAAGCACTTTCTATAGGATCTCTAAAATATAATATGCTGAAGCATTTTGAGTAATACCATTCCATATTTTAACCCAGGACACTACAGGGTTTGAATATACTAAATAAGCAGTGGCTCCTGAGCAGGATAGCATGGGATACTAGAGTATAGGTTTGCTGCTTTTTTCACAAGAAAAATGGACAAGCCCAGCAAACAGCTGCATTAAATCACCAAAACAACCAGGCTGGCTACAAACACCAGTACGACCAAAAATGCACATATAAAGTTGTACTGGTAAGCGATTTCATCTCCTGCACCAGTGACTTCATCAGAATAACAAAATCCACTGGCAATCCCTCTTAAATAAAAGTAAAACCAACCCTACTGATAGTAAGAAATTATCATAATAAATAACTATTCCAGTCTTAAAGGGACAACAAGACAAATACACAGTAAAACAAGGTAGATTACACAGGGTAAAAACAAAATAAAATAAGTTAAAATACACAAGATAAAAATATAAAATATATCATATAAAAACATTTGAATTGAATATTGAATATGTATTTGTTGCTTTTTTCACTTAACAGAATTGGCGATGTCAGATAAAATAAACATACTGACATTCTTTTGCACTTATACTATTTAGGCAGCTATGCAAAGCATGGCATTTTCTTACTTCAGTTATGTTCTTGTTTAACTGCTGCTTCTGAATGAGACAAGAACCTGACACAACAAATTAGCTAATGCTTTTAAAATTCACTGGCAAACAACAACTCTGCATGTTTTCATACCTTTCAATATCTCATCTTTGAAAAACATAGCAGAGGATACAAAATCATGGCATTAAAAAATTCTGTAGGATTAAATTTGCTCCCATGTGGGATAGGGGCATGAATGTGTAAATTTGCCCACATGGGCCTTCTTTTCAGTACCATTAGTTTAAGTCATTAATACCACTCCCCATACACACACACACACACACACACACACACACACACACACACACACACACACACACTCAGTGTGGCTACAATTTACATCCAGTTGCATGTCTCTGGTCACGTCAGATGTCTGCTTGCAATCAAATGAATGTATAAATACATAAATAGCGGCCCAGAAATTTACTTCAGCTCAGTAGTGTCAGAACCATACAGTGCAACCCATTGTTCTCAAACTCATAGCTCAAGAATCAGGAGGAAAGGCGCAAAATCATGGACAGTTTTTAAATAAGGTCTTATTTTCTTAGAAAGTCAGCATGGTAAAAACTTTTTGCATTAGCAAACTTCACTGAGATACAAAGTCTTATTACATTTCTGTCATTATTTAGTTTCTGCAATCCAACATTTTGCCAGAAAACCACAAATTTTATGAGGAGCATACCAAACAAATGAGGTAAAATCTGAGCCAAATGAGAGTTAATCTGTCTGTGCACAGACACACACACACACACACACACACACACACACACACACACACATGCTCAGCCATGCATACACAAACACAGCTGATCTAAAATCAGATGGATAGTAAACACACTCATCACCATCAAATACAAACAGTTGTAGATGTATTTCCAATCAAATGCATTAATAAATACATAAATACTGGCCTAGAAATATATTTCAGTTGATGTTTGTCAGGACCATACAGTGCAATCCACTCCAACTCTTCTGCCTTTTCATTCTCAGCTCAAAAATCAGGGAAAAGGACCCAAAATCAAAGACAGGTTTTAAATATTGCTCTCCTACCTTAGCAAGTTGCTAGAATAACATTTTTTGTATTAGCAAGCATTTTCTGAAAGATATTATGTCTAGAACTCACACTACTACTCCTATTCTGTGACTACAATCCACAGAAATTTGCAAAGAAACCACAACTTTTACAAGAAACAGACCACTAATATAAGGTAAAATCAGGGGTAACTGAGAGGTATGCCCTCTGCATGTGCATGTACATGGGGGCAGATGCACTCACACATGGACACACACACACACACACACACACACACACACACACACACACACACACACACACACATGCTCACCCATGCACACACAAACACAGCTGATCTAAAATCAGATGGACATTAAACACATATACACACACATCATGATCAAATACAAACAGTTGTAGATGTGTGTTTCCAATAAAATGCATGAATAAATACATAAACACTGGCCTAGAAATATATTTCAGTTGACGTTTATCAGGACCATACAGTGCAATCCACTCCAACCCTTCTGCCTTTTCATTCTGATAGGTTCATAGGTAGGTTCTAGGCTATCTGCCTGAAAGCATTTATAAGCCTAGTCGGAATGTTTTGGCTTTCGCCGCCCCCTTAGATTAGTTCCCTGTGCCTCTGTCCAGCAGAGCCATTGAAGTGATCCCTGGGGTAAACTTTCTGCTTCCCATCCACTAGTCAAAGTTTCTCTTGAAGAAGTTTAGCAGGGAGCTCTGCCTAATATAGATTGGAATCTTGTTCCAGAGCATGTGAAGTCTCTGGGACAGGAATCTATCCCTCCAGCACGTCCTAGTTATTATTGTGGTGAGATTTAGATCCCTGGAGTGTGTGGCTCAAGGGGATAAGGTTTTCTTTAGGTGGAGCATGTCCATCAATTCTGGGTTGGACATGGCTTTGTATGCCAGGCAGAGATCACCTCTATGCGGTATGCAACCGAGTACAGCTGAAGTTTCTTCAGTCGAGCTACATACGGCATCTGCTTGAGGCCAGTGATCCTCTTTGTGAGGAACTTCTGTGGTCTTTCCAGTTGTTGCAGGTGTCTTGTAAGGTACATCCCAAATGGGGCATTGTACTCTATGATGGGTCTGATGAGTGATGCATAGAGGGGCCCAATGACCTCTTTTGATCTGGATGCAAACCCTCATGATAAAGTGGGCCACTTAGAAGGATTTTCTAACCACTTTGGCAATGTGATTATCAAAGGATTACTATCTACTTGGGTCCCCAGATCCCTTATTACGTCTTCCATATTTATGGGGCTACCACCTATGTGGCAGTTTGTGGGTACTTTGTTTTTTCCAAAGAGGATGACTATTCACTTTTTGGCATTTAGCTTGAGGTCATGGTTTTGACATCAGGTATCTGTCTCAGTGAGACCCTTTTGGAGGGTGTCTGTGTCAGCCGGCGAGTCAATTATAACCCCTAGTTTGCAGTCATCTGCGAACGTGGTCAGCTATAGCCCTCCTGTGCTTGCCTGTACCTCAGAGAAGTATATGCCGAACAGGAGGGGTCCTAAGACTGAGCCCTGGGGAGCGCCACTTGTAACCAGTTTAGAGTCAGACCTAGCTCCCACAACTCTTACCATGCGGGTTCTTTCCGTGAGCCAGTTGGCAACCCATCGCGTGACGTAGGGGTTTATGTTCAGGCTGGCGAGCTTGTCTACAATACCTGAGTGGGGAATAGTTTCAAAGGCCTTTGCGAGGTCTAGGTAGGCTGTGTGGGCCACCTTTCCCTCATCTATAGCCTTGGTAACTGTCTCAAAGAAGCCCACCAGGGTTAGAAGGCAAGATCTGCCCTTAACAAAGCTGAACTGGGTAGGGTCCAGTGTTTGGAGGTTTCCAATGTCTCTGTTAACGAGATCCATGATGATGCGCTCCATAGCTTTGCAGACCAAGCTAGTCAGGCTTATAGGACGATAGTTTGCGGGGTCTGTTGTGGTTCCACCTTTGTGGAGTGGAATAACCGTTGCTGTGCGCCACTCTGTGGGTGTGCAGCCTGTGGAGAGGTTGAGTTGAAACAGTGTGTTTAGGTGAGGGGTTAGTTCATCTTTGAGCTTGTGTAGGACACAGCCTGGGACACCATCCAGTCCCATTGATGCTGTGTTTTTGGCTTTGGAGAGGGCTGTTTTAATCTGAGTGTCTGTGATTTCAGGGGCACTACATTTTTCTGGTATAGTTATGAGCCCTTTTGGGGGTGAGAGGAGGGTGAAGTTTGCACTGAACCTGTCTGCAAGGATGTTGGCTATATTGGTCGGTTCAGTGTATTTTGTGCCATTCTGCACTAACTCTGAGCAGATCTGAGAATTGCCACTTAGATTCTTGACATAGCTAAAGAATGCCTTGTGGTTATCTTTGGAGTCCATGGAAATTTTTCTTTCAAAGCTAGCCTTGGATGATTTTATGAGAGAACATAGTTTCTTGCTGACACTGATCAGGGATGTCTTCCCTACTTGGGATTTTACTGTTTTCTGTACTAGTTTCCTCCTTCTATTGTATAGCTTGTTTATGGCAGGGGTCATCAGACTGGTTTCCTTTTCTTGGAGGAGTGAGTCTTGGTTTTGTTTGGGATAACATGATCCATACATTCTTGTAGGTGCCCGAAGAGTGCATTAATAAAGGATTTTGCAGCTTGGACAGAGTTATCCTTTAGCATGGGAGCTTTGAAACTTCCCAGCTCGGTCTTAAGTAACGTGAAGTTTGCTTTTGAAAAGTTTTTCATGGTGGGTTCTTTGACCGCAGGTGGTGGCGGAATGTGGATATCCAGAGTGATTAGTTTATGGTCAGATCTAACCAGTGAGGGGTTAACTTCCGGTGTAGAACACCGATCGTCCATGTTGATGATGACCAGGTCCAATATGTTGTCACCTCTGGTGGGGGTGTTGACCAGCTGATCCAGGGCATTTGAGTTTATAAATTCTAGGAAATGTTGGGCAAGGGAGTTTGTACTTGAGTAGTTCTCCCAGCTAATGTTTGGGTAATTGAAATCACCCAATATCAGGGTGTTTGGCAGGGCCTTTATGTTTTGCAGTGTTTCCAGGAATGCGGAGTGGGGGTCCTGGGACATGGTGGGTGATCTGTAGCAAGCTATAATTTGAATAGCAGTTTTGCCCGTTGTTAGTTGTACGTAGAGGATCTCTGAAGCATCGTGCTGTGCCACTAACCTGGAGGTGTGGGTATCCTTGACGAATATGGATACTCCCCGGCCTTTTTTATTTCGGTCTGGGTTTTGTGGCCGAAATGTATGGTAAGAGTTGTAGCCTGGTAGTGCTGGGGTGCTCTCTGGAGATTTAAACCAGGTTTCTGCTACTGCACATATATCGATTTTCTCCATACTGGGGAGTGCCTCGAGTGCATGCATTTTGAGGTTTAGACTGCTGACATTGAGTAGCATTACCCTCAGTTTTTTGTTACTTGTGCTATTTATGGTGGTGGGTTTGTCTTTTGAGCCTTGCCTAAAAAGGCACTGTAGGGGTGGCAAGAGCCTTGGCCAGTATTCGAAAGCCTAAGGGTGACAGGTGCAAGCCATCTCTAGCGAAGCAGCGTGGCTTGTCGAGCATGTCATCCCAGGCTGACAGACACTGGATCCCCTTTGAATGACACCAGAAGTTAGCCAGTTGTTGAAATTGATATTTTTTTCTCTATACCATGGTATCATTCTTGGTGAGGGCAGGATGCTATTCAAGGTCAGGGTCATACTGGCCTGGGCTACGTGATCAGAGAGCTACTCCATGTCTCTTTTCATATAGTCCAGGGAGGTACAGCTCAGGTCATTCACACCAACATGGACAATGACAGAGTCATATTTGTACTTGTTCTGAATTGACCTGAGTGCTTGTGTTATGTGGTGGATCCTGGCACCTGACAGGCAGCTAACAGTAACCTTCTCCTTGTTCAGCCTAGTGAGTGGGATGTCAGTGTGCCTGAATATATAGTCACCTAATACCATCACAACCTCAAATCATACACATAAACACACAAAGACATACTCGGAGGCTCTGATCAAAAATCTACCAAAACAGCAGAGGCCACCAAAGCAGACACCCAAACAACTACCACCTCAGAACACAACACCTGCAACACATAGACCACACAGTCAGAGTGTCAAGCAGTCACAGCCCTTAAGGCCAAACACAATGCCAGACACACTAGTCATTGGTGACTCCATAGTCAGACACACTGACGTCCCGCTCACCAGACTGAGTAAGGAGAAGGTCACAGTAAGCTGCCTGTCGGGTGCTAGAATCCGCCACATAACGCATGCACTCAGGTCTCTCAACAGCAGGTACAAGTACGACTCAATCATTGTCCACGCTGGTGTTAACGACCTGAGACGCACCTCCTTGGACTACATGAAAAGGGACATAGAGGAGCTCTCTGATTATGTAGCCCAAGCAGGTATGACCCTGACCTTGAGCAGTATCCTACCTTCACCAAGAATGATGCCACAATACAGAGACAAGATGATCAGCTTTAACAACTGGCTTAAACTCTGGTGTCATTCAAAGGGGATCCAATGTCTGTCTGCCTGGGATGACATGCTGGACAAGCCACGCTGCTTCGCAAGGGACGGCTTGCACTTGTCACCCCTGGGATTCCGGATTTTGGCAAAGGCTCTTGCCACCCCCATAGTGCCTTTTTTAGGCAAGGCTCAAATTCCAAACCTACCACCCTAGAACACAACAAAGAAAAAAACTAAGGGTAATGCTGCTCAATGCCAGAAGTCTCAACCTCAAGATGCACGCACTCGAGGCCCTTCTCAGTATGGAGAACATCGATGTCTGTGCTGTGACAGAAACCTGGTTCAAGGCTCCTGAGAGCACCCCAGCACTATCAGGTTTTACCTTATATCATGCGTTCCGGCCCCAAAACCCGGACAATACCAAGAAAGGAGGAGGGGTATCCATATTCATCAAGGACACCCACACCTCAAGATTGGTGGCAACGCACGATGCATCGGAAACCATCCAGGTGCAATTAACCATAGGCAAGACTGCTCTGCAATTTGTAGCATGTTACAGGCCACCCTCGCAAACTCAGGAACCTCATATGGCCTTCCTGAAAACACTGGAGGGGATAAATGTATCTCCAAACACCATCATACTAGGTGACTTCAACTACCCTAATATAGACTAGGAACACTACTCAAGCCCAAACACCCTAGCCCAAAAGTTCCTGGAATTCATAAACTCAAATGCCATGGAACAACTAGTCACCATCCCCACAAGAGGAGAAAACATACTTGATCTCATCATCACGAACATGGGAGCACAATGTTCATCGCCAGAAGTATACCCCTCACTGGTGAGATCAGATCACAAACTAATCTCGCTGGAGGTCCTCATCCCGCCCCCACCCGAAATGAAAAAGACCACAGGAAAGAACTTCTCAAAAGCCGACTTCACAATTCTAAAGACTAGTGTGGTCTCCTTTAAGGCCCCTGAGCCGGCGGTAAACATTACTCAAACCACTGAATCACTTACAAATGCCTTCTACCAGCACCTGCAGGGCTGCATGGATCAGGCAATCCCAAGCAAAACAAAGACTCTTTGTACCAAAGGCAAGCGTCCAGTCTGGTGGACCCCAGCCATAAACAAACTCTACAACAAAAGGAGAAAGCTACTACAAGATAGAGCAAAATCCTTAAAAGGTAAGACACCGCTGATCACTATAAGTAAAAAGCTAAGAGCTCTCATAAAAACATCCAAAGCTAATTTTGAGAAAAAAATAGCTAAGGACTCTAAAGACAACCATAAGGCATTCTTTTTTATGTCAGAAACCTAGGAGGAAACTCCCAGATATGCTCAGAATTAGTTCAAAATGATGTGAAGATTACTGATCCTACAGACATTGCCAACATACTGGCTGACAGGTTCAGTGCAAACTCCCCCCCCTCCCCCCCTAAAGGAGAGATATCTATACCAAATGATTGTAGCCCCCCAAACATCTCTAACGCCCAGGTGAGAACTGCTCTCTCCAAGGCAAAGAACACAGCATCCATGGGACCTGATGGTGTCCCCAGCTATGTGCTCCATGAACTCAACGAGGAATTAAACCCACAGTTAGGACAGCTGTTTAATCTTAGTCTCACCTCCGGATACGTACCCAAGGAGTGGCGCACAGTGACTGTGGTCCCACTCCTCAAAGGCGGTGCCTCCACCGACCCTGGAAATTACCGTCCCATTAGCTTGACAAGCCTTATCTGCAAAGCCATGGAGAGGATCATAATGGATCTCATAAATAAAGACATAGGGAATTTGCAGACCTTGGATCCAACCCAGTTTGGCTTTGTCAAAGGCAGATCATGCCTTTTAAACTTGGTTGACTTTTTCGAAACAGTCACCAAGGCCATTGACGAGGTTAAGGCAGTCCATACAGCCTACCTAGACCTGGCGAAGGCTTTCGATACAATACCCCACTCGGGTATCATTGAAAAACTCATCAACTTAAATGTAAACCCATACATTACAAGATGGGTTGCAAACTGGCTGAGTGACAGAACCCACAGGGTCAGAGTTGCTGGCGCCATGTCAGACTCAAAGCCTGTCACAAGTGGTGTCCCACAGTGCTCAGTCCTGGGCCCACTCTTGTTTGGCATCTACTTTTCTGAAGTACAAGCAACCACAGGAGGGTTATGGCTGACAAAGTTTGCAGATGACTGCAAACTGGGCGCCGTAGTTGAAAACACATCCGACACAGATATCCTTCAGAAGGGTCTCACAGAAATGGATAACTGGTGCCAGAGCCATGGCCTAAAGTTAAATGCCAAGAAATGCATAGTCATACCCTTCGGGAAAAATAAGGCTACCCCTAGCTACCATATAGGTGGCAATCCCCTGATCACAGAAGAAGTTATCAGGGACCTTTGAACCCAGGTTGACAGTAGCCTTTCATTCGACACTCATATTGCTAAAGTAGTTAGGAAGACCTTCTACATTGCCCACCTTATCATGAAGGGATTCACATCTAGATCAAGGGAAGTCATAGTCTCCCTATACTCATCACTCATCAGACCAATGATCGAGTACAATGCCCCATTCGGAATGTATCTGACCCGACACTTGCAGCAGCTGGAGAGGCCACAAAAGTTCCTCACCAAAAGGATAAAGGGTCTCAAAAATCTGTCTTATGCTGCCCGACTGAAAGAACTCCAGCTATATTCAGTTGCTTACCGCTTGCTCAGAGGTGACCTATGCCTGACATACAAGGCCATGTCAAACCCAGAGTTGATGAACATGCTTCATCTCAAAAAATCTAGATCCCTCAGAGCCACAAGGGCGGGAGACTTAAACCTCGACACGGTTATTAATAGGACGTGCTGGAGGGATAGATTCATCACCCAAAGACTCCCTATGCTATGGAACAAAATCCCGGTTTATGTGAGGCAGAGCACCTCGCTGGCCTTGTTCAAGAGGAATCTTGACCAATGGATGGGAGACCGCAGATATACCCCAGGGGTTACCTCAGTGTCACTGCTCGACAGAGGCACAGTAAAATAATGGGCATAGTTTCTCCAAACTAAAGGGGTGGCGTAAGCCACAAAACTATGGGCTAGGCTTATAAATGCCCTCGGGCAGATAGCCTAGTATGAACCTATGAACCTATGAACCTATGAACCTATTACTAGTGTGTTGGGTATGTTATTTTGCCTTAAGGTTTTATGGCACACTGGTTTTGTGAAGTATGTGTTTCATGGTTTGTGTTGGGGGGTGGAGGTTGCCTGGATGACTGCTTTGGAGAACTTTGTTGCTTCTCAGCTCAAAAATCAGGGAAAAGGACCCAAAATCAATGACGGGTTTTAAATACTGCTCTCCTACACTTAGCAAGTTGCTAGAATAACAGTTTTTTGTATTAGCAAGCAGTTTCTGAAAGATATGATTTCTAGAACTCACAATACTACTCTTATTCTGTGACTGCAATCCACAAAAATTTGCAAAGAAACCACAAATTTTACAAGAAGCAGACCAAAAATATAAGTAAAATCAAGGGTAACTGAGAGCTATGCCCTCTGCATGTACATGGGGGCACATGCACTCACACATGGACACACACACACACACACACACACACACACACACACACACACACACACACACACACACACACACACACACACACACACACACACACAAAATAACTAGTGTATATACCTCAAATGCACACGTTTGACATTTTAAATTAAAAGTTGTACTCACTATTACTAAGCTCTATTATCAGGTAATCCTCTGAAAAAGTACAGTTGAGTAAGTTTCACTTACCTATAACAGTAGATGTTTCAATTCCTCACTGCTGCAGTAGCATATGGGTTCTATCCTGCCAAGGATACAGCAACTGGCCAGCTTCCCAAAGCTCCAACACCCCTCCCACACAGCCATTCCGGATGTTTATAGGCTAAGCCCTCTTGAAGGGAACTTTACAAGCAGCCAAAGTTACTAAAATCTTCAGGACTTTCTTGCCCCTAGTGAAGAAAGGAAATTCATCCTGAATTATCAAACATATAACAATAAACAAAAAAAGTAAGCCCTGCAAGCTATATGTGATGGGGAGGGGGACGGTTGGTGGGTAATGGCTACTGCAGTAGTGAGGAAATCTAATATCTCCTGTCATGGCTAAGCTCAGCTTACACAACTGTACTATGTTCATTATTCATACTGCTGCAGTAGCCTATGGGTACGCAACCATGGCTTATACAACCTAGGAGGAGGAAGAATATGAAACCAAGGTGCCCCTTGAGAGTGGTCCTAGTCAAACCAGTCCTGGATATAAACAAAGAAATGCAGTATGTTATTTCTTGTATAGAAATATACAAGAGGACCATATAGTTGTCTCTAGAAATCTTCTACAGTCCATCACATTATGGTATGCCATAAAAAAAATAAAATAAAATAAAATAAAAAAAAAAAAAAAAACAAGATTCTCAAACAGAAAGCCTTTACACTGCCTGGATATGGTATACCAAGATGGATACAACAAAAAGCCACAGATAAAGATAACTAAGAGGGACTCAAATGATTGAAACCATTGTCCTTTCTTAGTCCCAACACAAAATGAAATACTCAAAAGACTTTTTTTCTAAAGGACTTGATTTAACACGTGTACCAATAACACTTTGTTTTATAGCAGAATAAACCACTCCCTTGCCTGATAAAAAGTATATATATATATATATATATATATATATATATATATATATATATATGTATATATATATATATATATATTTAGAAAGCTTGTGAGGAAACTATTACTCTATTTTTGTTTTACATGGATCGCTTGTCTGCGTACTTAATAAAGGATTTTCGACTGGAAACAGACTGCCTGCCTTAATTGGATTACTTTAGCATACTTAGTAATTCTGCACAATTATATATTTTTTATTTATTTTTTTACTTAAGATGAATTTTAAGTTCGCTACTTCTACTACAATTGTCTGATCTGATTAATATACAGTGATTAACTAGAGATATATGGACTGAAAATCTTCCACACAGAAAAGTTTCTTACACTGTTTTGTTTTTGGACCCACTATACTTGTTTAGTGGGTTGTTTTGAGACTTCGGGGATACCACGGAGATTACTTGTTTTTTTTTTTTTTTTTATAATATAGAATTTCCTAGCAGCAGGATTTACTGCTTCCTTTATTGCCTGCTACATGTCTTCAACAAAAAAATAAGTGCTTAAAAGGTAGGGAAATCCCAGTAGAACTTTTGAGAAATCATATATCAGCGTGTGTTAACTGCCCCTGTCTTGTGTGAATAGGTCCCAGTACTAGGGACACTTGTGATAATTGCTCTTGTCCAAATCCATAAGGAAGAACCAAAATTGCATAGGCCAAAAGGGGTTCACTAGAAATATTCTTTAGGGAATTCTTCTGAATGTTTAGAATTACTCTGGGTAACGGTGGAATTGGTGGAATGCATAAGGTACATTCTCCAGAAGAAGAATGAAAATGTTATGTATTATCAGTTTTGAAAAGGAAGCTAACAGTTGTGATTAAAGTGTTCCCACAGAACAATTCTGTATATACAAGGTTTTGTTCTAGTTCAGATTTAACTGTCTTCCACCATGTTTTGCTCTGATGGAAAGAAATGTATTTGGATAGCTATGGATTGCTGGAAAGCTAACTGCCAAACAGTCACAGCCAGGCTAGACTGGATGGAAAGGGGGGGGGGGGCTCTGTTGACATGCGAGAACTCTATGGAGTTAAACAACTATTACAAATGTATGTGGTTTAGTTAGTGTAAAAAAGCAGAGGCCTTGCACTTTTACCCTCAAGGGGACTGCTCTCCCATGAATGAACTCCAAGGTGTCATTGGAAATAGACTGACTTGGAGTTAGAGAAAGGAAAGTGGAAATTTGTAAGTGCTTTTAAAAGGCAAGTAGAGATTTGCAAATGTTTTTATTATTAGTCTCCACTAGTGCAGTTACTTTATGCAAAGGTTCAATCAGTTACAGACAAAACAAAAAGGTACAAATATAAATAACCTTGATAAATAGAAAACTGTCTGTACAAGCTCTCTAATCCAAGGGAGCTCTTCTTTTGAATTAACAACATTTTGGAATATGAAGCATTGCACCATGAAAAAAACAGGAGTGGTTCCACAGCTCCTAGACTGAATAAAGGTGAAGAACCTGAAGAATAACTCCTCAAACAGAAGCAGAAGTGGGGATTATAAACCTAGACTTTACATAATTTCCCAAAACCTTCATGCAAATACAAGTAATTGTGATAAATTAAACTTGTCTCCAAACTTTCCTGGGAATAATCCAAGATATGGCTGAGAAGAAACAGGAGTGTGGTACATATCAATTTTTACTGGAACTGTATATAGTTAATCCATGTTAATACAGGCATCATCGCAGACATCCTGAAAGGCTGACATGTTATTCCTCCTAGCTATAGATAGAGAGCATAGGTTTTCTCAGCATCAGACAAATGGTTTCAAAGATTTGTAGGCTATGAATCCCTATCTCGACCATGTCAGGTACATCTGATCAATCTTTCTCAAAACTTAAGACAGATGTGCCAAATAGGTATTGAAGATTATGAATCAGAACTGTCTGTAACTGTTACTCAGGTAAGGAAAGAAAATCATTACCTTGCAGGCCATTACACTGACTGAATAGAAGGGGAATCTGAGCCCCTATCGGAAAGCTCTTCCTTCATAAACATTCAGTGATATCCTCTAGAAAAAAAACTGTCACAGAAAGATGGTTCGCTCACATCCAGACTCAGACACTAAAAACATTTGGAAAGGAAATGACTGTCACTTCACAGTGGCCATTAGGACAAAACCAAAGGAAGCTGGAAAGATAAATGAGTGGTCTGAGGAACAACAAATGCCCACTGCAGAGTCACCCAGTCTTGGCTGAGGCCCTGACTATGCCCACATAGAAAGCAGGTAAGATAATTTCTTTCTAGGAATTGTGGAAGTCGGAGGTCAGACAAGCAGGAGCAGGGAAAATATCTTGTTGCAACACAGGAGGGTGCATTGGATGTGGATAAGAACTTTGACATGAGCTGGTTACAATGTAAGTTGTCCAAAGTTTACACAAACAGCACATTTACACTTACACCTGAAGACAAAGTCCCTTAACATGTAACACAGAAGGAGCAAGCTAATATTCTGTCAGAAACTGTTTAAAGTGTAATATCCTGTCAGAAACTATTTAAAGTGACATCAGTCTGACAGAGATAAATGGTAGGTAAGTTGTTCCAGCATAAACACCAAAAGTACACATCCTGTAATGCAGAAGACACTACATAAAAATCTTGTCAGAAAGATTTAATAAATAAAATTAGTCACACAAATGTTCACAAGCAGCATATTTTTGTCTTTTAACAAGAGAAGAGCATTTGGAAAATAACTTAGGGACCTGAAAAATCTTAGAAACTTCATGCATTAGTTTACCTCTCTCGTCCCATTATTTATGCACCTGTGAAGCAGAAGGCCCAGTAAAACCTCTATGCCTAGAGCAGAGTTCAGGATTTCTGACTTTAAGACATCTGAAAACTTTTAGTTACATACTCAGACAAATCTTCTAAAGACTGTGGCAGAAGCAGAAGCCATAGAAACTGTATCAGCATCCTAATACACACTTTTTAAGGCATGTTTAGTCATTTGAAACACTAGCCCCTATCTGATTCAATAAGGTCTCTGTCAGAGCTCTGTGAAAAAAGATGCCACAAAGTGTACACAAAGCACCAGACATAAAATACATATCTAGCCCTGAAATACACTTCACACTGCTTAAATATAATACCTTCAAGCAACGTCTCAAGCAGTAAAATAATGAAGACAGGTAGTGCACAAGACCATTAAAACACTCAAATAGTGTTTCAGTACGTAAAAAGAATTATCAAGCTTTATATCTTTATACTTCAGTTAAAATGTCTCAAAAGCAGTTCATTTTTCTCACAAAGCAGCCCTATTCTAACAATAACAGTTTCTGAAAAAAAATTCTGACATGAATAAAATTGCAACCATTCTTTAGAAAATAGAAAATGCATCAAGCATATTTAAAAATTATATTTTCTGTCTGGAAAGGTTCCCCTATGGGGATTTATCTGCCAGAAATGGTCGGGAGTCAGTTGCTGTTTCTTGAGAAGCCTCTCAGATGCTGTTTCTTGAGGCGGCAAGAAAGTTATAAAGATTTTAGTAACTCTGGCTGCTTATACATTTCCCTCCAAAACGGCTTTGCCTATAAGCAGCCAGACTGACAGTGTCATAGGGGATCAGTGCTTTGAGAAGAAAGTCTGTTGCTCTATCCTTGGCAGAACAGAATCCCTAGGCTATTGCAGAAGTCAGAATAGTGACCATCATGGCAAAGTACCAGCTTTTTTAAAATAGACCATTCTAGTGCTAGATTGTAGGTTTGTCTCTTTTCAGTACTGGTATGTTTGACTATGATGAGCTCCAAAATGTCTCTCTCTTTCATTGGCCCTACAACTGAGTAAATGAAAACTGAAAAAAAATGGATCTGTTTCATGTCACACTGAAGCAGTAATGTTGACACAGATTTCCAAGTTAAAACTGGAGTGCGATGGCGAATGTAGAAGGCTGAGAGGTGCACATGTTTTGTAATTTTGATTATACCTATCAGCTGTCCAGAATTTTGCAGAATGTTCAGATTTTTGTGTGATATTTTTGTCTGTTACTCCTAAAATTTGTGGTTTTCTGGCAAATCATTGAGGATTGAAGTTACTAATTAATGACGAACATTTGAGTTTCAGACTTAATATCCTTCAGAAAATGCATGTCAATGCAAACCCTGCTATTCTAACAACCTTCTAAGTTTATAAAAGCAATATTTAAAATAGGTGCCTATTTTTGGACCTTTGTCCCCCCTTACTTTTGGCTTTGTCCAGATTTTCTGCACTAAGAGGTTGAGAGGTATACACATGATGACTAACTCAATTAAAATATATCATCTTAGTTTCTAATTTTAGATCTCATTTATATTAAATAAAGATGTTGCTAGTCACATTTTATTTTCCACATCAGAGTGGTACAGTGGATAACTTCTTAAATGAAATCTAACAGAAAAGTAGTTAGTGGGGCTAATTTAGGAGAAATGCTTCTACTAGATGCAGTCTGCTAAATGAATAACTTACTGATGTGACTTCAGCACTCAAGAAGATAGAAATTAAATGGAATTGGCTAATAACTAAATTTAACACCTTTGGCAGAAAGTGCTAACTAACACTCAGATAGTGATAAGATCTATATATTACATTGTACTGTGATCACAAAAAAGATCTGTAAATGTAAAATACGAAGCACATTAGGTCATAACTATACTCACAGTTTCAGCAAAGACCGAGAGTTTTCCTTCTGCATACTGGTTAAACTGCTTTGCATCTGCAGACAGGCCAAGCCACACCTGAACTTGCAATTGAGCTGGGATCTTGAGACTTTTGCCTTCATCTTGTGGATACTGAGAAATAAATATTAAAAATCATAAACTATCTTTCTGTTAAAAAAGCACAGTGGTTACTACAACTTTACTTTCCTTAATCATATGAAATTACATTATTAATTTCTTTGTTTTAAAACTTAGCATATCATCATGCATCCTTTTTATTAATTCATGCACCACAGATTACAAGTTAATGTATACGACTTTCAAAAAACTACAGTTTGTCTGCATGGGTGCAAAGACTGCTTAAACAATGGATTTCTATCTTCACAATGGTTGCACAGCTTAACTGTGATGCTCATTAATGTTTTGATATGGATTGTACCCTTCATAACAGTCCCAACTGGCTGGTGCTAGCAAGAGAGAACAAAAAAATAAGATTTACATCTATTTGTTCCATGAAAAATAACACTGCAAACTGGAATATCAATAAACATTCTATTTTCTGTAAGTTTTATGGACATTTCAAAAACATGTGTTGCACAGGGGTGAGCTGTCATCACCATAATATTATGCTGTACATCATGACTAGTTTTACCAGAGTTATTCAGCACATCAATGAAAGTCCTAAACTCTGGAAGAAAGAAGAGGGTATCCTTTACAATGAGCAGTGCCATATGGCTGTGAGGTAGGTGGTGACTCTAAATAATGAGCACTGCCATTTTGTACTACAAGAGGTTGAACTGTGGTGACATTAGACAGCGAGCACACTTGATACCCTAAAGGTATTAGAGGGTGACCTTATAGGACTAGCACCCTTTTTGTGTTATAAGAAACAGGCAGGTGATCCCATAGAACTGGAAAATGGATATTTACTAACCATACTGGCTAATTTGTGAGAATTGCTTCTGTAGTGGAAAATTATATGATTTCTGCTGCCGCAGCTCCCAACTCAGAATTATTTTTCCTCTCTTGTGTACATGCTCAGTGGTCCACATGCCTCCTTCTGGCACATGCCCTGATATCACACACTGGGCAAGGATAACTTGTTCAGCCTCTACACCACTCAGTTTCACCCACATCCACTGAGTGCGCACAAGCTGCCAGATAGGAAACAAAAAAACACAAGACACAAGGAAATATTAATGTCTACTTACCTGAAATTAAATGAAAATCCATCCACGGCAACAAGATGGAAAGTGGTTCAGACACAGCTGAATGGTAAAACAGTAATAAATACCAACACAGAAGGCAGTCTCGTGCATCAACTGATATGGTAAGCACATTTCTATCATAAGAAATTTTGGAGACCTCCTTTAGTAAGTAGCTGTTGGGAAAAAAATCCCAAGCAGTGAAATTTATATCTTTCTGGAGGCCATAGCTGAAGAATGAGCAAAAGCTCAGAAAGTGAAATCTTGTGCGCTGAAGTACCACAAGTTCTACTGCTGGGCACTCACTGAAGGTATGAATGGATGACTAAGGAGCCACAGCACAGCTGCCCATGATGAGGATGTGTCTGAAGCAAGCACTGGGAGCTGTCATGCCTAACATCAAAAGGTGATTCATCACCGATGGTAAACACTATGCAGCTAGCAATCCCTTACACAGTCTTTATACTGCCAGTGCCACCTCCTCTCTCATTGAAGCAAATGAAACAAACAGCTATTTGGCTTTCCTAAAATCAAGCACTCTCTTCAAGAAAAAACTGAGATATCTGTAGAGACTTCCTTCTCCTTAAGGTCTGGCACCAGAAACAAAACAACAAGGCAAATGAGCTTGTTAAAAGAAGTAAAGTAGTACAGTTGCGAGGGGAGCCTGGCTGCTGATACTTTTGGATACTGTTGGATAATTTGAGACTTCCAATAACTGGGAAGCCTGAATTATCAATAGTGCAAAAAACTGCTTGAAAAAGCCAGGAGAAGGAAAAATCATCTCTGCCGGGCTTTCAAACGTAGACCAAATGAGGTATTACAACATAGGTATCACTCAGTGAATAAAATCTTCAAGAAGCTCCTTTGTTTATCTTGTACTACCTAAGAGAAAAATCTTGCTGTCTGTACTGATAGAAACGCTTTCTTCAAACATATAAGGCAGTTCAAAAAGGAAGAACAGAGAGCCATAACCATCCTTGTCAATGGCAGCCCTATCATGGAGCCAGTACTTTTGGTCACATTATTTCTGGATAGGTTTACTAACTACTTGCCCTACTGTGCTGAAACTGGAATATGTATTTGATATATGTTTTCATGGAAGCTGACCCCTGTCTTGAAATAATAGCCACTGTCCTTAATAAAGCATTGAGAGTTATAAAACCCACAACAGCCACCAGGCCTGATGGTCTTCAGGTTCATTTTCTGGCCAGTTTGAAAGCATATGTGATGTTTTTGTTTCAAAATTCCTTAGAGAATGGTTTTATTCCAGATGTATGGAGGGAAACTTTTCCTATCCATGGAAGGAGGGGGGCAGTCTAATTAAACAACTATAGATCAATAAGTCTTACATGCATAATTAAATGTTTTGAGAGGGTTCTAAAAAAATATTTCTACAGAACGTATCAGTTGGAATTGTTACTAACCAACATTGCTTCACTGAGAACCACTTGTGTCTTACTAACCTACTTAACTGTAACCAACAGGTTTGGGATGTTTTGGCTACAAGTTTCCCTCTTGATGTCATATATCCTGTAATAGCGAAGACTTTTTATATGGTTCTTAATGGTAAAATCTTGAGGCTACTGGCTAGGCACCAAGTAAATGGTTAAACTGGTAGGTGCATAACAAATTAGCTAAGTAATAGAGAATGTGCTAAAGTTGGAGAATGTCACTCTAAATTCAGAAGTATTAGAGCAGGAATTCCACAAAAGTCTATTCTGGGACCTGTTTTGTTTTCATGCCTGACTCTATTCTATCCAGAGAAACTGGACTCAGCAAATTTGGTGATGACATAAAAGTGGATTTATTGGTCACTCATGTACTAGACCAGCTTAACTTGCAAAGGTTAACGGTTTACATGTCTAGTTTAATACCTTCCACATGGAATTAAATGCTAAAAAATCTAAAACTGTTCACTTTGGCAACGAAAATCAAGGCACTTGATACCATTTTGGAAAACGGCCATTGATAATAAGTACTGCTTTAAGGCTCACAACCTGGAAGTGGTTAGGAAATGCTATTTTAAACTTAAACTTGTGATTAGGACCATCTGCAGTAGAATTTTAAGGTACTACTACCTATCTATAAATCATTAATTATCATTCTTGTTTTTGCTGTACTACTTGAAATTGTTTTCTTGCGTCAAAACTTTTGTATTATAATATAAATTGTATAATTAGTATGAATTACTCTACTGTAATCTATTTAGTTGTGGAGCTTTTCTCCCCAGGACTCCATTGAAAACGGGTTCACTTTGGCCCAATGGACTATCCTGGTAAACCAACTGCAAATAAATAAAAAATAAAAATAATTAGACCTATTACTGAACACAGGGCTTCATTTATTGTACGAAGTCACTCTCTGAGCAACAGACTGGAAAGAATACAAAGATGTACAAAGCAAAGTTGCAATGTTAGGAAAATGAGATACAAGGAAAGACTGGAAAAAACATTCCTTGTTCATTATAAATTGCAGACCGGTCAGAAGGAAATCAATTCTTATTTTAAAGACTAAACACAATTCATTTTGTACCACCACAGGGATAAACTTTACAGAGACAATAAATATTAACAGCTTCACAGAGATCACAAGAGGTACCAGCATCTTGAACAACAGGTTCCATAACTGGGCAGGTATTTGGTGGAACTCATTATCATTAAAATTCTGAACTTGGCCACACCTGCTGCCTTTAAGACAGATGTGAATGACTGATTGGGTGTTAAACCCAATGTTAAAATGATAGACACCTTGAAGGCCTTGCATAGGCTTCAAGTTTGTTTAATAGCCAAACATAGAAGCAATGAAATATTAATGACAGTTTTGACATCACTTACAGAACAAAATGTAGGTCAGCCTTAAGAGACAATCACTCATTGCCAAAGACTAAATATGTTTCCCTTAAAAATAAGAAGCTGGAACAATGACTTCATTTAAGCAAAATTATACATTAACGTCTCGCTGCCATTCAAACACATGCATGCTGATTGGACAGCCCAATCAGCATGCCTGGTGTAAATCGAGCGTATACCAATAGAAAAAACGTCTGGCCGTTGTACTATTGAGCACCAGACTTTTCCACTGGCATATGCTTACAAGACAGAGCAGAACAAAATCATGTACATTCTATAAAACTAAATTAACAGAAATGTACCTGATCTTCCTTGTATTTCTTTGCTGTCTCTCCTAAAATCTCAGCAAACTCTTGTACCTCTCAACTCACCAGATTTTAGTAGAATGTTCAAATTTTTGTCCCATACTTTTGGTCTTTTCCTCATAAATAATGTAGTTTCCTGGCAAGCCACTGCAAATTGAAGTTATTAAATAATGACAGGCATTTCAGGTTTATGCTTCATATCCTTCAGAAAGCTGCACTATACACAAGACCTTCTATTCCAGTAACTTTCTAAGTTTATAAGAGCAATAAAATCTGTCCCTACTTTTGGATCTTTGTTTCCCCCATTATGTTGGGCTTTGTTGAAGTTTCTTAAATTAAAAGCCCATAATGGCAGGGGGAGGGGGAAAAACAGCAACAAAGATTCTCTTTCCTCCATTGCTTTTCCTGAACAGCACTGATGTACTGTTCAAGTGTGGGAACGCAAGTCCCAAGCATAGTACATCAACAAAAGCCGTGGGGGAACACTACAGTGTCATTACAGAAAAGACGTTATTTAAGAAAGGTAAGCAATTTCTTTCTTAAACAATGCCATTGCATAATAGCAATAACCCATGGCTAGGTGTGGGTATCACAGGATTAACCCACATTTGTCTTTGTTATTAAACTTCTTGGTGGGTTATTGCTAAAAAGTATTGCCCACCAATAAGAGTATTTTCAAAGAGACAGACTTCAGAGCCAACAAAATATCTGGTTTGAAGTGGAATGGTTAAGTCTGTTAAACATGAAGTTCAGGTCTCAAAAGCAGACAAATATGCTGAGCTACTATAAGGCACTGTTTAACAAGCTGATTCTGTCCCATATATCTGGCTTTCACAAGCTCAGAACAGACACACACACCTTGACCATGGAATAACTGAGAACCAAGAATTGAAGGTGTCTGGGACAAGTCAAGGTCACTTGCAAATTTGACCATCTCAGGAGGCATAGGACACCTTCTTATACAAATGGAGAACCTCTTCCAGTTAGAAAAATATGTATGTTGAACAGAAGGCCTAATTGTAGCTTTAATCACATCTGACATTCCACCGGGAGGTTCTACAAAACCATGAGGTCTGTAGGATCAGCCAGGTCCTGGGGTGAATCCAGATGTCACACAAAGGACAGGACTTCCTTGGTCTGAACTGGGGTAGTTTCTTAGACAGCCATGGGCAGTATATCCTGAAGATATACTCTTCTGACACACCTTAGAGCACTGAGGATAAGAGCTGGTCTATCTGGAATTTTGTGATAAGTCAAAGAACAGTATGAATGGAGGAAAACAATACTGGAACTTTACTGCTATGGAAGAGAGAACATGCTGTCAACCAACTTATCCTTGTCCTGCTGAACTGAGACTGATGGAAAGACAAAATTCTCCTGAGTGGTAAGCATGTCATTCTTTGGTGTGCCCCACTCTAAGAAGACTTTCTGTACACAGGATAAAATCCTCAATTCTCAGAGAGGGCTGTAGGTGTAGCTTAGAGAGTGCACAACCGAAACAGTCTCTGTTGTGTCCCTCAGTCTCACAAACCCAGTACGTCAATATACTGGGTCTAAAAACAAATAATGAGGAAACATCTCTGTGTGGAAGATCTAAGATTCCCTAGAGTACAGACACCTAATAAAAACCACACTATGAATATCCAAACTGATAACAGGTGGTAGAAATACTTTCTTTACAACTTTCTAAAGTAGACATCAACAAATGAAAGTAGGGAAGCAAAAGCTGGCAAAAGCTGGTTCAAGTCAAATTTTCTTTATTAAAACACACAAACAAGTGATCTGAATTGTAGTTGAAAAACACAGCAGAATAAAGTGTAGAAATTCACCATTTCATTTATATACCTGTTTAAAAGCATGGCAGTGGCTTACTAGGGTAGATGTGTCGTAAAGAGATGAAGAGTGACTGCGAAGAGTCGACTTGAACCAGCTTGAGCTTCCCTACTTTCATTAGTTGATTTAAACTGATTTCAACTTTGAACATTTTTAAAGAAAGTATTTCTACCACCTGTTATCAGTTTAGATATTCACAGTATGTTTTTTACTAGGTACCTGAACTTCAGGGAATCTTAGATCTTCCACACACAAACGTTTCCTCATTATTTGTTTTTGGACCCAGTATATTGACATACTGGGTTTGTGAGACTTCAAGGGACACCATGGACACTGTTTTGGTTGTGCGTGGAGGGACATTGTGGACCAGAGTGTTTCTCTCCATCATTGGTTCCCTGTACTGTATTGGCTTTCCCATACACCATTCATATCATGGAAAACAGCAGGTTGAGAGACTTGTTATTGGCACCACCCTGGGATGAAACTGAAACAAATCTGATTCAGGATGCTACTAACAGTGGCATAGGAAGAACTGACCCAGGCAATGTAAATTCACAGACTTTCTCAACACTACAGAAGCAGTTAAAACCCCTGAAAGGGCTTTATTGGGAACATATTTACTTGCAAAAAATCTTGCATTGGAAAATGTTGCCTAGAATTTGAGACTCAACAAAAAACCCATGTGGAAAAATATGGAAGATTCACTATAGAAGACACAAGCTACAAACCAATTCATCCACTTCTGAAAAACAACTTGACTGCACAGGAAGTAACTAAAACTTTAATCACAGAACTGGAAGCACCTTCTGAGAATGAGAATAACCACAATGATCTTGAGGCACTATTCGAAGTTCTAAAAGAGAGAGAGTGAAAGGATATCAGCAATCCATAAAGGAATGTAAGATCATTAAGATGAACAGGGATCAGCAGAACAAGGAGGACCCCAAGAGGCTTACCAAGGCAAAAAAATAGAAACAGGAGAACCAACAACAGACAGGGTTCTAACTATTGTAGGAATTACAATAGGGCTAATAGAAGGAATTACCACCATGGCAGCAGACTTCAAAAAGGGTTCTAACTATTATAGGAATTGCAACAGTGGTAAAAACCATGGCAGCAGACCTCAACAGGATTTTCACAATGGAGATCACCACACAGAACCAGACAGGGGTGCTGCACAAAAACAACAGGAAGTTCCCCCAACATCACAATCACCCCTGGCCACCAACACATCTCACAAGCCCAGTATGGAACAAGTGGATCTGGATCAGAACATGGACCAGAGCCACAGAATGGACCAGAATCACCAGAGGGATCTAATGGAAGAATGGCAGAACTAATAGGACAACCAAGACCACAGACAATTCAGCTACCACAAACTGCAGCAGCACCACTACTGAGACCCATGTCATCAGAAAGAACTTCTTCAGCAGAATAGACACCAACCACCATACCAGTAGCAGAACCCACACCAGTGCCACTACCAAGACTAACGACAGAGCCCCAGAGCAATCCCTCTTACCACAGACCCTCTTACCAGAGCCACAATGATGAATACTACTACAATCCACTGAGGTTCCAGAGGGCACAAGAGGAATTTTAGCACTCCCAAACTCCATCCAGGAACCCCCAAGGCAACAGGAGGACCAAACAGTGGACTGAGATGAGGAAAATGAGGTATGTGGGCAATTCCAACTACAGCCCAGGTCCCAGGGTCAAACTGAGGAACCAGCCACAGTACTAACTTATCTGTTAATTTGGAACTACTCCAAAAAAGAAATGTCTGACAATGAAAGAAATGTACTTTCTAAAGGGCTTTCCTTTGTACCCAATTGCAGAAGTGATGCAGCCCAGGTACTTATAGACCTCAATAGTTATGTGAGAAAACTCAGTTTGAAAGTTCAATTCCACGCAAGCCTAAGAATTGTGAAAATAAATCCATTGGTGAGACGATAAAAGAGACCCAGCAGCTACTGCCCTCCCTTGCACCAAATGCATTCAAAGTAGAATGTGAAACAGACATTAGAAAATTGCTACAGAAACCACCAAAGAAAAAGTATTTTAACCTCCCACATGAAGAGAGAAAAGCATTAATTGAACTGGGGTGTGATAAGTCTAGGCTCATAATGAAGGCTGACAAGGGTGGGAGGATATTAGTAACTGATATTATAAACTACAATCTGAGAATAGAAGACATGTTGAATGACATTAATTTTTTATGAGAATAATACTTTTGATGGCATAAAGAGAGCATATGGTGATTGGAATACCAACCTTATGCATATGAAGAAGGTCTGATTACAGAGAATCTGTATGATTAGTTATGGACCCAATGCCCCCTTTTGCCTAAGTTTGTTGGAATACCGAAACCTCAACTCCACCATACAGGCCAGTGGTGACAAGCGGTGGATCCCTTACAGAAGCACCGACCATATACCTAGATTACTTACTTGAAACCCCCAGTGAAGAAAAACAGATCATATATAAAGATCCAATGGAGTTTTTGAGAAAAAAAGAAGAAACATTATCGTTGAAGCTGACAGTATCTTGCTAATAATCAATGCAGAGTCTTTATATATACTGTGCTTCCTCACAATTACCGCATAGAAGCAGCTGTGGATTCTTTTAAAAGTCATCATAATGGTACACAAGCACAGCTAGAAAAGTTAAGTAAGCTCATTAATTTGGTACTGGATTTTAACTTCTTTACCTACAATGGAAAACATTACAACGAAAAGACTGGAATAACTATGGGGGAGGCGATGGCTCCCAGCTTAGACAACATAGCCCTGGGCAAGTGGGAGAAGAATTTGTATTCACCAACAGAAATTTCATGTAGCACATCTCATGTTATCTTTGTTTCATTGATTATATTTTTATTGTATGGAAAGGTGACACTTTACAGCTAAAACAGTTTATCAGGTACCTCAGTCTAACTACCTTCCTGCATTTCACCTCCTCTCACAGCTCCAGCTCAGCCACATTCTTAGACATGATAACTTCCAAGTACATTAACACAGTACAGTTGTGTACACTTACCATAAATGTAGATGTTTGAGTGTATTCATTGTTGCAGTCATCACATTTGGGTTATCCCTGCCAGGATAGCCCTCGGCCGGCCTGAATACCAGAGACTTAGTATTTCTGCATTGGTTGCTGTCACTTGAGGACTGATGTCAGGTCATCAGTGGTATAAAGGAAGGCATCCAATGCCATTACATCAGTTTTTCTTGCCCTAACCTGTCAGGAGCCCCCAAAGTAGGAGGCCAGGCTCTGGTGGTAGAACCCCACCAGTGGAAAATAAATACCAATAAGTCCCTTGTATGGAAAGGAGAACAACAAGTTAGAAAGGTAATACAAGGAGAATGAGAAGAAAGGGAGATGGAGGGAGGTAAACCAGGACTGCAACAGTGAATACACTTGAACATCTACATTTATGGTAAGTGTACAAAACTGTACTATGTTCTTCGTGTTTCACTGTTGCAGTCATCACATTTGGGTAGATTCCCAAAGCTGAGGAAATGGGTGGAGGCAGTCTAGTAAGCTAGGGGCTGGCTAGCATGCCCTGCAAGACTGCAGAGGCAAATCCTGCCCTGGTTTTGTAGAAGAGAGGCAGATGGTAATGCTTGGTAAAAGTGTGAACAGATGTACAGGTGGCAGCCTCCAGGATGTCCCTGGTGGGGACTCCTCTGAGGAACGCTGCAGAGGTGGAGGCTGCTCTGGTGGAGTGTGTCCTGACCCCCTTGGGGGAGTCTTGCCATGCTGTTTGTAGCAGAAATGGATGCAGTGTGCTATCCATTTGGAAATGGTTTGCTTGGAGATGGCTTTGCCTTCTGCCCCTGAAGCAAAGCTAACCAGCAATTGATCAGACTTTCTGAAGGGTTTAGTCCTGTTCAGATAGTATCTGAGCTGTCTATGCACATCTAGAGAGTGCAGAATCCTTTCCCCCTTGTTTTGGGGGTTAGGAAAGAAGGTGGTTAAATGGATGGATTGGTTGAGAGCCACACTGGACCTCACCTTGGGCATGAAGGATGGATTAGTTCAGAGGGAAACTCTGTCTGCATGGAAGATGATGAAGGGTTCCACAGCCACGAATGCTTGCAGCTCAGAGAATCTTCTGGCAGCAGTGATGGCCAGGAGGAAGGCTGTCTTCCAGGAGAGAAATTTTAGCTCTGCAGAAGAAGCTAGTTCGAAAGTGGGAAGGGTGAGCTTTTCCAAGACAAAGTTAAGATCCCAATCCCAAGCTGGTGTTGGTGCCCTTCTGGGGGGCCTCAAGTTGCTAGCTCCTCTGAGGAACTGTTTAATCAGAGGGTGTGAAAAAAGAGGCTGCTCAGTGGGAAAATGAGCAGAGATAGCAGAGGCATGAATTTGTATAGAGGAGAAGGAGAGACCACTGTGTAGTAGGTCAGCTAAGTAATCCAGGATGAGAGGGATGGAGGGCTGTGATGTATTGGCCCCCTTAGCCTGGATCCAGGTGCAGGACCTTTTCCATTTATCTGCATAAGACTTTCTGGTGCTATGGTGTCTGGCCTCTCGGATAACATCCAGAATCTGTTTACTGAGGAGGGCAGATTGGTCAGGGATTAGGGTATAAGCCAAGCTGCCAAACTGAGTGTCTGCAATTGGGGGTTCATGAATTTCCCTTCCCTCTGGGTTAGGAGGTTTGGAATCTGAGGAAGATTCCATGGAGGCAGTGGAGACAGGCTGCGCAGCAAGAGGTACCAGTGCTGTCTGGGCCAGTCTGAAGCTATGAGAATGGTCCTTGGTTTTTCCTCCCTTATTTTGATCAGTACCCTGGGAATGAGAGGTAGGGGAGGAAAGGCATAGACCAAGAGGATTACCAAGGGAAAGGACAGGGCATCCAGTTTCCAAGCCATGCGGTGATGCTCCCTGCTGCAGAATTTGCTGAGGTGATGGGTTGGTGTGGGAGGCAAAGAGGTCGACCTCTGGGGTTCCCCATTTCTGAGTTATTAGTTAGAAGGTGTTTCTGTTGATTTGCCTCTCATGGGGGTCCAAGAGCTTTCTGCTTAATTTGTCTGCCAGGGAGTTGAGAGAGCCTGGCAGGTATTGTGCTAACAGGTGTATTTGCATGGAAGAGGCTGTGAACCAAAGGGTCATGACCATCCTGCACAGCAGGTAGGAGTGAGTCCCTCCCTGCTTGTTGATGTACCACATCCCAGTGGTGTTGTCTGTTTTGATCAGGAGATCCCCTGGAGAGAGAAGGGGTTTGAAAGCTATCAAAGCCTGCTGCACAGCTATCATCTCTTTGTGACTGATGTGCAGGGGGAGTTGCTGGGGGTTCCATTGGGCCTGTATGCACCTGCTTTCCAGGTACGCACCCCAAGCTTAGTCTGATGCATCTGTAGTGAGGGTTGGGGAGGTGGGGTGTGGGGAGAAGGACAGTCCCTTGTTGTGGTTGCAGGCTGTTGCCCACTAAAGAAATTCCTTCCTCAGGAAAGGAATAATATGCAGATGAGTTTCCAGATCTTGAGAGTGTTGACACCAAAGTCTCTTTAGGTACCATTGAAGTTTCCTCACATGCAGTCTGACATATGGAATGAGGAGTATGCAAGAGGCCATGAACCCCAGGGCTTGCAGGATTTTCCTTGCAGAAAGCTGGGGCCTGGTGGCCAGTTGAGAGAAGTAAGTTGATAGGAAAATGTGTTTTTCTAGTTTTAAGGCATGCCATCTGGGATGCTGTGTCCAGACATGCTCCAGGAAGATTATCCTTTTGGTGGGTACCTGTTTGGATTTCTTTTCATTGATTGTGTACCCTAGGGAGGTTAGTAGGTCCATTACAAAGGCCAGGTCATGAGCAGCTTTTCCTGGCTGTCTGCCTGAATAAGGCAGTCATCTAAGTAGGTGTAAATCTGAATATTTCTTTGTCTACAAAAGGCAATGGCCAGAGCCAGACATTTTGTGAAAACTCTGGGAGCAGTAGATAAGCCAAAGGAAACACAGAGAACTGAAAGTTTTGAGATCCTGCCCTGAAGCTGAGATATTTTCTGCAGGACTCCCTCGTAGGAATGTGGAAGTAGGCCTCTTTTAGGTCCAGGGTGGCTAGCCAGGCGTCCTTGGAGAGCATGGGTAGCAGCTGCTGGAGGGTGAGCATTTTGAATTTTGGGATCAACAGAAAGGTGTTTAGAATAGATAGATTGAGGATGGGGTGCCAGGTGCCCTCTTTTCTTGGCACCAGAAAAAGTCTGGAGTAGAAGCCTTGGCCTATCTGCTCTGCAGGAATGTGCTCTACTGCCCCCAAGGAGAGCAAGGAATAGATTTGATTTTGAGCCTCTGCCCACTGATTTGGTGGTAGATCTGGGAACTCTTTTTGGGCTGGAAGGGTGTGGAAGGAGAACTTGTACCCCTAAGACACAATGTTCAGAACCCATTAGTCCTTGGTAATGGTGGCCCAGGTGCTTGAGTGAAAGGACAGTTTTCCTCCTAGGGGTATGTGAAGGTGGGCAGAGGCGAGGTCGGGAGGGGGTGAATCATTGTGAGTTCTTACCATAAGGGGGTGGCTTAGAACTCCCTGGTTTTGAAGTGGAGGAAGTCCACTGCTTAGATCTCTGCAACCCCTGGGGTTGCTGTCTGGGGGGGCTTAGGCTGGCCTTGTCTACTCGGAGCAGGAAAGGACCAGTGTTTGGACGGAAAATGCCTGCTGAACCTAGGGGGCTGGACCTGTAAGAAATCTTTAACAGTCTGCATAGATTTTGCTTTTTCTTCCATCTTTTTTAAGACCTCTTCTGCCTTAGTGCCAAATAAGTTATCTTTGTGCAAGGGTGCATCCAACAATTTTGATATGACATGGTCTGGCAGGGATTGTTTCTTAGGGCATTCATGTCTTCTAATGACACATCTGGTGACTGCTGCCCTGCAAGAAGCTTCTAGGGCTTCAATACCACAGTGCAAACTGTGTTTAGTTACTTGACCAGCAGAATGCATAAAGTCCTATAAATCTTTAGATTCTGCCCATGCAGGAAAGGAGGACATTTTTTGTTTAAGGAGTTCCAAGGTATGTTGCTGATACTTAAACATATGGAACTGACAATTTCGTGCCCTGATAGCAAGAGTAGCTGAGGTGGATACTTTTTTTACCCCATCTATCCAGTGCTCAGGAATCCCTGTCTGAGGGGGTGGGATTCTTAGCTGAAGTAGTTTTAATCCCTTTTGGGCCTTGAGTAATGACCTCAGGGTCAGCTGTTGGATTTTTAAAAAGATATTTGTGTGAGTCAGGGACTCTGTAGTACCTGTCTGGTTTTCTGGGAGCAGGAGGGAGGGCATCTGGAGTCAAGCTAGATTCAAAGAAGACATCATCCACCACATCTAGAACTGGGGGGATGGCTAAGAGCCTGTGTTGTGGAAGGTCCAGGAACTCTCTGAGTCTCTTTTTAGACTGTGGGTAGTTTTGACTCTCCCATTGGAAATGTTCCCTTAAGGTATGCAGGGTTTCCCCAAAGAAAAAATCCTCTGGGGAAGAGGCTGAAGGAATGGATTCCTCTGCATCAGAATCCTCATATGTGGAGAGGGGCTGCATGTCTTCATAGTCAGATGCATTGGATTCATCTGACTCTTGTTCAGACAAAACTGCTAGAGACAGATCTCTTTTCTTTTTTGAGGGAGTGGCTTGACTTCCCCTAACCAGCATGATAAGGTCTTCTGCCATTTTAAGCATTTGAGACTGAGGCAAGGGAGCAGGCACCTGAGAATGGGTAGTCGGTTTCTTGGGTGTGGTTCAACCCCTGGGCCTAAGGAACTCAGTTGTTTTCGAAAGAACGGTAGCCATGAAAGAAGGCAGGCATCGGTTTATGTCGGGATCCAGTGTTGGAAGGACTTCCTCGGAAGCCGGTGCCTGCACAGCAGCTCTGGGCCCATCCAAGGTAGAGACGACCACAGGATCCTTAGACAAAGAAGAGTTCTGCGGCATACCGGACTCCGAAAGGGTCTTGGTAGTGGCCTGTGAATTAACTGAAGCAGGCATCAGGGGCTACGAAAGCGCCTCACTGAGTTCCGGAGGACTGGCGACCAGCTTAACGGAAGCATTGTCAGAAGGTTTGGTCCTGTGCGGTCTGTCTCTGTCTTTATCTTTATGTTTTCTTGGAAAATCTGCTGTCAGATGGCTTACAAACCATATCAGAATTTGAGAACTGTAAACAGAAATATCTGGCTACAATAAGGGCCAGACAACAAATAGTTCTGGTGTTAAAGCACAGAAGTGACAACGAGGGACGCTGTGGTCTGGGCCTAGACAAGTGACGCAGTAAGAGTGGAAGTCCCGGTGTGGTATTTGCTTTCCACAGGCAAGACAATTATTAACTTTTTCTGACATCTGTTAGTGCAAGAAAAAAGGATCCCCAACGGGGCACTTAGCTTTCGAAGACTTCAACTTCAATTAGAAAATGAAACTCAGGTAGCGGCCGACTGGCACTCGTATGAACTGCTTCTGCTTCAGGCTCCATGGCAAGAAAGACTGATGTAATGGTATCGGATGCCTTCCTTTATACCACTGACGACCTGACGTCAGTCCTCAAGCGACAGCAACCGACGCAGAAATACTGTCTCTGGTATTCAGGCCGGCCGAGAGCTAGCTACCCTGGCAGGGATAACCCAAATGTGATGACTGCAACAGTGAAACACAAAGAACACCTGATCTTTACCAAAAAATGATGAGAGTGAATTTCTTACTCCACAGTAAAAGTCTGCATCCCACCAAGATAAAACATAATGTGGTTAACTCCCAGGGATATATGTTAGCTAGAATATCCAGAAAGATAGAATCTTTTCTAAGAAACCATAACGATTTGAAAAATGATTTCTTAGTAAGGGGGTATGAGAACCAAATGTTAAGAAACATTTCTGAACCAATCATCAAGCTTAAAAATACCAATGCTCCCACACTAAACCAACTGAAACCTGTGGACAATAAATCAAAAGATAGCTGCATACAGACATGTACCATGAATTTTCATTGTATCAAGAAAATTATCAAGGAGAACTGCCCATAATAACAGAAAGCCCTTATCTTGTAGACATTTTGGGTAAAGCCTGACTTTTGTATATAGGAAGGCTAGAAATATTAGGAGCTTTGTAGAAGGAAAACCTAAACCACATGAAAGGAACACAAAAAAATGTGAAACAAATTGTGCATTTTGTGACTACATTCAAGAGGGAGACTCTTTTTACTGCCCATATTTAAATAATGCAGGAGGAGACTGCAACTCTGCATAAGTAGTTTACAGGGGGAGTTGCAATGGATGTGATACATTTTATGTAGGAAAGACTATTAATAAACTGAAACAAAGAATTTTGGGTCATCGATCTATGATCCATTCTAAATGTAGAAACAATGCCCTGGCCAGACACCTTTAACTCCACAGAAGACACTCTGGGTTTAAATTTCAAATACTTTATCACATCACCTCACTGAATTGGAAGGAGACAAACACTTTAGAAAAACAAGAACTTATGTGGCAACTAAGGCTGAACTCTTTTAGGAAGCCTGGACTAAGCTATTATTGCTCACTGAAAAGTATACTAGAGCTAACCCCATTGTTTTCAAGAGTGAAGGTGTGAACTTTATTTATTTGCAATTATTAACAATTTTAACTATTAACTTTGTAAATGCTTTTTTTTTCTTTTGGTTTAACAAACACCAGAGCTAGATTCTGTATATCACATGCATGATTTTTCATGACAGTTTAGGCATTTTAGGTTGCAACTTTTTAATGCAGTGTGTGAGCTTAACTAGACACATATTGACTATTGGGACAGATGTACTACATGTGATATTGGCTCCAACATTGTAACATTCATAAATTTTAAAAGTGTCCTGTTTAGACATTTTTCCTAGGGTTTGCAGACCTGAGAGAATATCACTGCTGTGAGTATGAGCAACTGTTTTTCTGCTAGATTTCTCATATATTTTTTCATATTTTTTCATATAGTTTTTGATAGATTTCTGAGTGTATTTTACTTTTAAATTCTTTAACAGATTTATAATTTGAGATGAACAGACTTATTTACATGTATATATTCTCAAGAGTGTGACAGATTTTTATTTAGGATTTGTTTTTTGTACTGCATGTTTTTAAATAATATGTATTGTTTTTAGCCCAACAAAATGCAGTGTTATGTATTGTAATTTAATATTTAATTTTTAGTTTCTTTTCCCACTTGACACACAAACCTGAAGAAGTTCTAATAGATGTAAACAGCCTATGTTAAAAATGTTTCTGAATGTTGGTAGAAAAGATTTCTAAGGAATTTTGAAGACTAATTTTAACTTTTTTTTTATCTTCTTCTTCTTTTGGCTGTTCCCATTAGGGGTTGCCAGAACGGATCATTTGTTTCTATTCCTTCCTGTCCTCTGCATCTTGCTCTGTCACACCAACCACCTGCATGTCCTCGCTCACCACATCCATGAACCTTATCTAAGGTCTTCCTCTTTTCCCCTTACCTGGCAGCTCCACCCTTAGCATCCTTCTCCCAGTATACCCAGCATCCCTCCTCAGCACATATCCAAGCCAGCGCAATCTCGTCTCTCATGCTCTGTCTCCATACTGTCCAAACTGAGCCGACCCTCTAATATACTGATTCCTAATCCTGTCCATCCTCATCACACTCAGTACAAATCTTAACATCTTTAACTCTGCCACCTCCAGCTCTGACTCCTGTCTTTTTGTCAATGCCACTGTCTGCAACCCATATAAATTAGCGGTCTCACTACCCTCTTGTAGATCTTCCATTTCACTCTTAATGGTACCCGTCTATCACAAATCACTCCTGACACTCTTCTCCACCCACTCCACCCTGCCTGTATTCTCTTCTTCACCTGTCTTCCACACTCATCATTACTCTGAACTGTTGATCCCAAGTATTTAAACTCATCCAACTTTGCCAACTCTACTCCCTGCATCCCCACCATTTGTCTATCCTCCCTGTCATTAACACACACATATTCTGTCTTAATCCTGCTGACCTTCATTCCTCTTCTCTCTAGAGCATATCTCCACCTCTCCAAGGTCTCCTCAACCTGTTCCCTACTCTCACTACAGATCACAATGTCATCCGCAAACATCATAGTCCATGGGAACTCCTATCTGATCTCGTCTGTCAACCTGTCCATCACCATTGCAAATAAGAAAGGGCTCAGAGCTGATGTAATCCCACCTCCACCTTGATCACATCCATCACTTCTACCGCAGACCTCACCACTGTCACACTACCTGTACCACTCTTCCATACTTCTCTGCCACTCCCCGACGTCCTCATATAATACCACAACTCCTCTCCAGGTACCCTGTCAAATGCCTTCTCTAAGCCCACAAAGACACAATGCAACTCCTACTGACCTTCTCTATACTTTTCGTGTTTATATCACATCAGCGAACGCTAAAAATAGCGACCGCTGATATATCGAACTTCAAAGTCCAAAAGCTGAAAACAACGAAGGAACAGATCAGCAAATTTTTTCCCACACCCCCCAACTTAAATATACCAACTCCGAGATCGCACCATAGTGGAGAAAACAGCAAAGCCCGGAGAACGGCCCAGTGAATGTTTTCCCTGGGAAAACATTTGCTGATCCATTCCTTCACTGTCTTCAGCTTTCAGATTTTGAAGTTTGATATATATGTATACTGTATGCTTGAGAGCTAAATCATTTAATGCTAAGAGAACATCATCTGCAAACAAGAAAATATGATACCTTATGTCTCTAAATGTGATCCTCTACTGGCAGATTACTATGTCCATTCTGAAAGTGTATGACCTAATGTCAGAATAGAGATAATACATGGTCAGAATGGTCTGCAGCAGTAAGTCTGGGACACTATACTGCTGGAAGTAATTCCCATATACATTGTGAGATACACAAGGGCACTAGAGCAATTTTTGTTGAATGTGAATCACCTGGGATGCAAATTAGTACCCTTTAATCAGAGGTTGTGTAGACTGCCATCTGCAGGTGAGGTGGAAGCAGTCACTTCAGGGGGAGGAGTTTAAGTATCTTGTTTACAAGTGAAGGTAGATGGGGTTAGGGAAATGAGTAGCAGATGGCTGTAGAACAGGCAGCGATACATGCATGGTACAAGACAGAGAGACAAAATAGGAGCTGAGTCATAGTACGAAGCTCATTTTACAGGTCAAGCCATGTCCCCATCCTTACTTACAGTCATTTGCCTTGGATAATGGCAAAGAGGACAATTCATCAATTAGCTTCATTCACAGGATAGTTGAGCTCATTGTCCAAGATGGAGTGAGGAGTCCCACAAACAAAAACAAGCTTTGATTAAGGCCTCTACTCTTCCATCTTGAAAGGATGCACATGAGGTGATCTGGGCATCTCGCATGGATGCCACCCGGGTGCCTTTCGCAGGAGGCGTATGCCTCCTGGTACGCCTCTCGTAGGAGGCATACCAGGGCCAGCCCAGGAACATAAGGCCCAGGGTAGATTCGGTACAGTTTGATGGGATTTTCCCTCTTAGCTTGCCTGGGAATATCTGTTTATCATGCAGGATGAACTGGATACTGTTTCTGGAGACAGGGAAGCCTCATCTACTCTACTCACCATACTACCTTGTAACTTCCAACAGGGAATGGTTTAGAAAATAGATTGTTAGTTGGCTGGATGGATGGATGAATGGATGGATAGATGGTGTCCCCTTCCTCAGAAATGCAGTGACAAAAAAATCAGTTTTAGGACGTCCAAGAACCAAGAGTGATATCTTCATGTGCAGCAGTTTGGGAATTTGTACTCTAGGCCCTAACTCCCCACATGTGTCCACTAGGCATACATGAAGGAAATTTGCAATCAATGTGGTTCAGGACTGTCTATCATACTGATTCAAGTAACATAAGCCTGCAAACATACCACCCACTCACTGCAGGTGCTGCACACAGGTTTTTCCTGGTCTCTGTAAGAGAAATCACTACATACTGCATGCCTCCAGACAACTCCACCATTCCTTCCATAGGAGTGATGAACAGGCACAGTTCAGTTTTTCCCATGCCTTCCCCGCACCAGGGCCACTAATCAAACACAAGATTCATGGATTGCAATCAGAGTTTTACCTTTTTGATGCACTGGGCCAGATTATGACTCCAAAATACAGTTCTGGTATTTCTTAAGGGCAATTCGTGAACATGAGAGCCACATATTTTTAGAAATAGGCTCAAACATTCTGTTATTTTTACTTGTTTGCTAATTTTACATTTGAAGATTGTGACCCCCTCCTCCACCAAAGATATTAACAACTGGCCTTAACTTTTATTTATTATTTTCATAAGGCAGTACCATAATAACAGACCAAAAACAACATTTTGAGAAATGCTAAAGCCAAAAGTGTACACTGAAATTTGTAAATGAAGCTCAGGAAATATTTTACATTTTGATACTTGAATTTCAGAATAAATATTCGTAAACAGCACCATCAATTGTACAAGTTTGCTTTTTACAGGTACAGACGTTGTTTAAAATGTTACATATATACTGAGAAGTATGTTTTCTTTTAATGCAGACAGAAGTACCATTAACATACACTTTATATGTGCTTCTGCATGTCCCATTATAACAAAATGAAAGTTCTGCAACTATATGAATTACTTAATTCAAGTAAGAAATACATGAATGGCAGGTCAGAATGTAGTCAACGCTGTAATCTAAGAAATATTTGTCATGTTGTGGATGACTATGATTTCCAAGACAAACAGAAAGCAGAACTGGTACATTAAGTCATGTCCTGATCTTTTGCCCTGGTCAACATGGTAATTTAAAAACCACAAGGTCAGACACAGGGAAGAACACTAAGATATCAAAATGTGGCTTCTATATTACCTTAAAATACTCAACTGCAGGATTTTATAAAAAATGCTCTATACCTTGAGGAAAATGGTCTGCAGTTTCCCACACATCCTGCCACAGCAGTTGTCGCCATTTCTTGAGTACAGTACTTCATGGGCTGGCAATCGGTAGTATGCCACTCGTCTGTCTCCTCGAAGCAGCCAGATCACAACATCAGGCAAACTGTTTTGGGGCTAAAAGAAGAAAAAAATAGATATGTAAAAACACTGCAAGTATGCCACAAGTGGTTTTCAAAGTCATGCTTGACCAGAAAATTACTGAGGTTTTGGAAACTCGATAATTCATATTATCGAGAATATATGTTTGATTTTCTGAAAGCTCTAAGCATTTGTATGGAGACTGCAGTACAGTGGGGACTGGGAAATCTACCATTTACCCCACTGCAGTGCAATCTTGGAGTTAGTATATATAATTTGCAGGGGGTGTAATGGGTGCAGGGGGGCTTGCCTCTGCAAAAATTTTGTTTATAGATTAATACTAAGCTAACTGCCCTTATGGGTCATTTCAAGCCTAGCAAATTACCCCATGGGAGAATCAAACCTCACACCTTATGCCTGAAAGGTACTCTTATGTAAACACCTAAATCATTATGCTAACCTCTCACTTATTGGTTGTTTTTTTGGTTGTTTTGTTTTGTTTGAGTTTTTGAAAACTAGAACACATGGTCTTGACCATATGAATTATGAGTTTCTGAACTCAACAGTCTGACATAAATCCATATATATATATATATATATATATATATATATATATATATATATATATATA